>NC_067161.1:39455573-39569706 GCF_903995435.1 Acomys russatus
ACAATTCACAGACCCAAGAAACTAAGTAAAAGGGAGGATGCTTGAATGTCACTCAGAAGGAGAATAAAACAGACATCAGAGGTGCGTTGATGGGGGGGAGAAAGAATGGGTAGGGTAACAGGAGGGGTCAAGTGTGGAGAGGACTGATAGAGAATTGGGAGAGAGACCTGACATCAGTAGGAGTGGGGGCAGCACTGGGATGAGCCAGAAACCTAGGACAATGGAAACTCCCAGGAATCTATGAGGGTGTCCCTAGCTAGGACTTAACAGGAGATAGGGAACCCAAAAGGCCTACTTCCTGTAACCAGGCAAGAGTCCCAATGGAGGGATGGGGCACCAACCCACCCACAAAACTGTCAACCCAAAATTTGTCCTGTCGACAAGATACACAGGGATAAAAATGGAGCAGAAATTAAGGGAATGTCCAAACAATGAAAAAGAGAGGCAACCCCTGACACTATTAATAATATTCTGCCATACTTGCGGACAGGAGCCTAGTTGTCCTGTGAGAGGCTTCACCCCAGAAGCTGATAAAACACATGCAGAGACCAACGCAAAAATTAGGTGGAGCTCAGAGACTCTTTTGGAAGAGGGTGACAAAGGATTGAAAGAGCCAGAGAGGCCAATAACACCACAAGAAAACCTACAGAATCAACTAACGTGGACTGATACAGCATCACAGAGACTGAGCCACCAACCGAAGAGCAGGAATCAAATGGACCCAGGTCTCCTACACATATGTAACAGATGTGCAGCTTGTTCTTCATGTGGGTCCCCTAACAACTGGAAGAGGGGCTGTCTCTGACTCTGTTGCCTGCCTTTGGATCCCTTTCCCTTAATGGGGTGCCATGTCTAGCCTCAATAGGAGAAGATGTGCCTAACCCTACTGCATCTTGATATAGGAAAACAGGTTGGCATTCACATGAGGCCTCTCCTTCTCTGAAGAGGGGAGGGGGGAGGGACTGGGGAGAAGAGGAGGGAGGGAAAGCTTCAATCAGGTTGTAAAGTAAATACATAAATTAATGAATGAAAAAAAAAAACACCTGTGGGTAGGAATGACATTTATAAACCAAGACTCAAAGGTTGGAAATCATCAAGATAAGCAAACGGGAGCCTCAATCAAGCTGGGCAGCTGTTTCTATATATGATAAAGTAGGTTTTAAAACTAATCATAAGAGGGCAGCTACATATTGGGGAAAGGGAACAGAGTTCACACGGAAGCCTGCAGAACTTTCTACCCGGGAGACAGGGAACATTCTTATCGATGACACATAGACCCTTCTATAAAAATTTATGGCATTATAGGCCACAAAGCAAACCTTAATAAGCAAAGAAGACAATCCCCTGTATCCTAACGGTTCCACAACGTCAAAACAGAGCCACTAGCTGAGGATCAAGAGTGAGCCCATGGGGGACACATCACAGTCAGATCATAAGATTTTTTTAATGTATTCTAGAGTGCACTAGAGCTCACATTAAACTTGGCACAGTTAATAAATTCAGCAAAATTGCAGGATACAAAGTCAATACACTGTAATTAGGAAAATTTGTATGCTTTATCAATGAACAGTGGGGGTGGGGAAAAGCAAACAATGACATTTGCCATTTACAACACAGAAATAAAACACTTAGGTATCAGTTTGCTCCGATGAAATGGAAGATCTCTTCACCAAAAACTACATGACGCTGTGGACGTAAGTTCAAGAGGACAGACAAATTCAGACATCCATACGCATGCCTGGAAGACATGATATTGTACACATCTCAGTGCCACCCAGCATGTTTACACATGAAATGAAATCCCTGGCCAAAAGTCCAGTGGAGTTTATCAGAAGTAGAAAAGCGTATGCCAAAATCCGCATGGACACGGTGCTGGCTAGTCTTCTGCCAGCTTGGCACATAAACTAGAGCATCTCCATCTTCAATGGAGAAAAAATGTCTCCATAAGATCTGGCTGTAGGGTATTTTCTTAATTAGTGATTGATAGGCGAGGGCCCAGATCATTGTGGGTGGTCCTGGCTTCTACAAAAAGGCGGGCTGAGCAAGCCGAAGGAAGCAAGCCAGCAAGCAGCACCCCTCCATGGCTTCTGCATCTGCTCCTGCCTACAGATTCTTGCCCTGCTGGTGTTCTTGTCCTGTCTTCCTTCCTTTGATGATGAACAGTGTTGTGGGAGTATGTGCTACATAAACCCTTTCCTCCCCAGCTTGCATTTTGGTCACGGGTTTTGTTGCAGCAATAGAAACCCCAACTAAGACAGGCATCCTAAGGGATCCCAGATTGCTGTTGTGGAACCTTGAGGACGTGGAACATTGGTGGGGGGGAAAATGGTTCCTTGGGGGCAGGCCTTGAAGTGCGATGGTCCAGCTGAGCCACTTCCTGTCTGCTTGCTGCTTCCTGATTTGGATATAATATGAAAAACCCCATAGTGTTCCTGTGGCTGTACTCTGGCCACTGCAGTGGGCCGCATCACTGTAAGCCAAGGTCAATCCTTCTGCCCTTAAGAGGCTTTGGCCAGGTGTTTTCCTCACTTCAGATTAAAGCAACAAGAAAACAGCTAATTGAGAGTCTCGTTTCCGTTGGCTGATAATAGAGGGATACCCAATGTGTTTCTGTCTGGGTTCTCGTCTTGTTTCTGATATCAGCGGGAAAGGTTTCAACCTGGCACAACGGAGGGACATATTGGCTGTGGATGTCCGATACACTCATAGTTCTGGTAGTATATTTATTTTATCTTATTTCTAAGTGTTTTACAATTGGGTATTGTGTGTTGAGGGATGGGTGTGTGTGTGTGTGTGTGTGTGTGTGTGTGTGTGTGTGTGTGTGTGAGTGATAGTTTATGTGCGGAAATCACTTCTCTTTCCGCTTGTGGGTCCCAGAATCAGACACATGGCGCGAGGTTTGGCAGCAAGTACATTTACCTGCTCATATTTATTAGATATTAATCTTTAAGAGATAGCTTGTTATGTTTTTAAAACTGTTTATTCTCTTCCTTACATTTATCTAACTTTGTTTATACCCTTTTTTACTACTGAAGATTTTGTCGATTTTTATTTCTTGTTGTTTATTTTCTCCTTCCTTCAGGGCGCCCACCCTCTGCTCTTCACTTTGTCCCTTCTGTGCTTTCTCCACCCACCGTATCTTAGCCATGTACCTAGCTCTGCGTTTTTTACCCTGAACAAGTTTTAACATCATAGCACAATTTTCATTTATTGTTTCCCATTTGAGTTCTACAGTTAGTGGCAATGTGCTACTGGGATGTAATTCATTGTAAGTATTTTTATATATTGTTCATTTTAGTGGTGTTACTTTCAGAGCAGTTTGCTTCCCTTCTCTGGTTGGTACTGGGAGTTGAGTACTTAAGAGAGGACTCCTTCATAAGAAAGTACTCAAAGCCTGGAGATAATCAAGCCAACAATATGCAAAGCATCACACAGGGAAACAACAAACAAAAACAAGACAACACGATTCTTCAAAAAGATCTTTACTCCTCCGTTACTGAAGTGTGTAAAATGGCAGGTGAAGAATCGCAAAAGTTACATGAAAATGGAAAACTAGCCGGTTATTCCAAAGAGAGAACAATGAAAAGAAGAGCGAGTAAGGAAGTCAACTCAGGAGCTAGAGGAGGAGGTTAGAAACTCATGAAACAGCCTTTTACATCGATGAGGACGTCGCCACCAGGGATGACGAATTCAGAGCTGTGGGGGAAGGTGCCACCATTGTGACTGGAGTGAGCACTACGGATGACAAAGTCAACACTGTGACCAGAAATTCAGAAAAAAAAAAAAAATAGAGGTAGGGAAAATTAAATAAACAGAAAGGTCAGAAGGCTCATTGAGGTAAATAAAACATAATGAGAAACAATCCTCGTAGCTGAGACCAAGCAGAAGAAAGAGTATCAAGGATAGAGAGAAAGGTCGGGAAACAGAACATTCAAACATCAATAAAGAGAGCAGAGGCCGGAGAGATGGGTCAGCTACTAAGACACTTGAGGCTCTTCTGGAACGTGCTTGGTTTCCAGCACATTTGGTTTCCCACATTAGGCAGCTTACAATCTCTTACAACTCCAGTTCCAGGGGATCTGATGCCTTTCTCCCTCTGTCCTCCACAGGCACCCACATACGTGTGACACACACACACACACACACACACACACACACACACACACACACACACACACCCCATACTAAAATAAATAAGATTTTAAAGAAAGAAAATAATAATAACGAGCATGGCTGCCACTGCCAGGAACTCTAGGATATGAGGAAGTGACCAAACACAAGAATCCATGAGGGCACTGAAAACAGACTTGTCACGCAATCCAGCTGTAGCTCTCCTGGGGATCCCCCTGCCAGGGTAAAGGTGTACACGCGCATGTTTATTGTGGTACTACTCACAGATAGTACCGTGGCAGATAGATTCTATGGAGCATTCATCCACAAAGAGCCAAATCTTACCATATGTAGAAAATTTGATATAATTGAAGTTGTCACTGTGAGTGAAACGAGCTAGGCTTAGGGGGGGAAAGTATTGCATGTCTCCTTTCATATGTTGAATTATTGAAAATAGAAAGACGGACTGTTGAGTAATAAAAGGGGACCAGAGGGACAAAAGGAGGAAGAGAGGAGAAAGAGGGCAAGAGAGGATGAGCGTGTTCACAGCATAGCACGTGCATGCCTGGGCTGGTCACAGTGAGACCCACAGACTCACTGCAATACACTGAATAGTTATAATAAAAAGATAAATGTGCAAAATAGTGTGTCATGAACACACTGCTTTTAGTTGTTGGACACTAAAACTACGAAGCTGAGATGTTTTTCTCCAAGAAGAAGTGCAGTTTCATTATGTCAGCATGAATGGGAAATTATAAGTCGCATTAATGAATTGTTTGGCACTGACAGCAAGTGAGAAAATAATTATATTTAAAAAAAAAAAAGTCTATGCATGAAGTTAACTGGGTCCCTTGGGATCCATCTAAAACTTTGCTGTGCTAATGAGTTTTCCAAAACTCATAAAGACTCCAGTCTGGATTCATGTCTAGACACCAGCTTTATTTACTTTCATCTCGGGAAAATCACAGTAAACATGAAGCCGAGATGAGCATGGAAATGAATAAAGAGACTGTGGATAACTATGTGATAAAGTCATGAGAGCGCAGGGAACAGGATTCGTGGATTTTTTGTTCACAGCCGAGCAGCACACAGTGCAGAGAGGAGGCTCTGCGCTTGCGTGTTGGCAAATGGCTGGGCTTCTGATGCTGCCTTCTTTATAGGTGGAGCCAAGACACTGGTCTTTTTTCAGAAAAATCCATTTGCAACTTGCCGATACCAATCACAGGCTGATGGGTTTCCCAGTATGAGGAAGCTGGGCAGGTATGTCGAACTGCCTTTGTCTGCCAAGCTCATTTTTCTCCCTCATTCAGAGGAGGGTCCCCCCCCCCCCTCCCTCTCTCTCTCTCTCTCTCTCTTCCTTTCCCCCTTCCTCCCTCTCCCTCTCTCTCAGCATATACATACTCACTGAATGAGATACTGATACAAACTGCTCACAAGGAAAAAATAATCACTGAGGAGAGGGTAGTTTTGTTTTTTGTTTTTTTTTTTAAATGTGGAATTAAACAAGGGAGTGAGAACACAGAGAAACTCAACAGGACAAAGAAGAAACACTGCCAGTGTGAGTCAGTGGAGACAGGAGCTGTGGTAAGGTTGGAGCAGTGTCACTGGGTGAAGACTGGGCTCTGTGTCTTATGACTGACAGACCTTTGTGTGGAAAATATCCTCAGAGCATCGTTTTGTTTGTTTGTTGTTGTATTGCTATGCCAACAAACGCTAGCATTTTATTTGCATCAGCGGTGTGTGATCGTCTACATGAGCCAAGACACGCCATTTCAGCACATTCAAAAATTTAGTTCATAATTTCTTAAAGAAGTGCATGCTTCTGGCATGTATTAGGGAGGCATAAGCCTGTGAAGACTATTTCACACTGTGTTCAATAAAATAAAAAAGATCTTGGTATTCATATTCTGAAAGGCAAATGCCACATGCTTTCTTTCATATGCAGAGCTTTGATTCAAACGTGTGTATACTATATAGATGAGGTCATGAAACTGGAGAGGGGACCATGGACCACACAGCAGGCGGGAGAAGAGATCTTCAGGCAAAATAGAGGGTAATAGAATGCACGCGGCACAGGCAGAAGGAGGACTGTGTGGGGAGGAGGGAGACCAGCTAGGCGGGGAGTGAGGAGCAAGGAAGATGAATAAGAGTAAAGCGGGTGTGGAAACGCCTGATCAACTGGACGTGGTGGTGCAGGCTTGTAATCTCAGCACTCAGGGAGGCTGAGGCAGGTGGGTCTCTGTGAGTTTGAGGCCAGCCTGGTCTACAAAGTGAGCCCAGATCAGCCAAGGTTACACAGAGAAACCCTGTCTCAAAAAAAAAAAAAACAAAAACAAAAAAACTATGACAAAACCAAACCAAACCAAACCAAACAAGCCTGATGAAACACATTACACTCCATGAAAACTAAAATTAATAAGAAAATCCTGACTTTGAGACAATTATCTTTTCTCAGACCATGACTAGAAATCTGAAAGCCAGAGAAGTCAGAGTGATACAGTTCTATGGTTTTTGCTAATACTGACTTGGTTATGCACTGTAACTACTACCTGTTCTGTTCCAATTGCAGAGACTATTTCCTCTAGGGTCTGGGAATATTAAATTCTTTGTTTGGCTAAATGAACTCTGCAATGACAATCACCAGGCTAGTTGAAGGAGAATAGAATTACTTTCAACTTTCATATTTTTCGTTGTGACGTCAGACAAGTCATTTTATCTTACTGGCATTGCAGCGTGCTTCTAAGAGACAGATAACTAAAACGCACAGTTAACAAAACACAGGAGAGGGGAACGCCCCGTAGTCTGTATGATAGGATGTAGCAATGGTAAAATTATCTCTGTGAAACTATGAGATTTAGCATAGCCTGCCAAAAATAATCACTCATAGTTAGGAGTGCAATGAGTTAAATCTTTGTCTGGAGAGGAGAGAACATCATTTAAAATTAGGATGTGTGTTACTATCAGCACTAAAGCAATGTGAAGGAGATTGACCCAACCTAAGAGTTTTCATGAGGGCTTCTTTGATTTCTTTTCATTTGGATAGGTATGTCTCAGCAGCAGGCATGAGACCCCAGAATTCCAGCACCATCGCTGAGCTAGTCCTTGTCGGGTTTTCTGATCACCCCGAGACTGAGATCCCCCTCTTCCTCTTCTTCTCTCTGGTCTACCTAGCCAACTGTTTTGGGAACACAGCTGTCATCACATTAGTGGCTCAAGACTCCTCTCTGCAGACACCCATGTATTTCTTCCTCTGCCACCTGGCTTTCCTCAATGGGCTCTTCAGCACAGTCGTGGCTCCAAAGATGCTCTTCAATTTTCTTGCCAGCAGGAAGGTCATCTCTTATCCATTCTGCCTGGCTCAGACCTACCTCACCCTGTTCTTGGAGTCGACCGAGTGCTTTCTGCTCGCGGTGATGGCCATAGATCGCTATGTGGCCATCTGCTATCCGCTGAGGTATCTTCTCATCATGAGCTGGGCAGTGTGTACAGCACTGGCAGTGGCGGTCTGGATCACAGGCTTTTGTGCCTCAGTTATACCCCTCTACCTTACAATCCTCCCACTCTGTGGCCCTTACATTGTCGATTATCTTTTCTGTGAGCTGCCCGTTCTTCTGCACATGTTCTGTGCAGACACGTCTCTCCTGGAGGCCATGATGGCCATCGGAGGGGCCGGCACAGTGCTAGTCCCCTTCCTCCTCATTGGTCTCTCCTACCTTCGCATCCTGGTGGCTGTGATAAGAATAGACTCAGTCGAGGGCAGAAAAAAGGCCTTCTCAACGTGTGCTTCACACTTGGCTGTGGTGACCATCTACTATGGAACAGGGCTGATCAGATACTTGAGGCCCAAGTCCCTTTACTCAGCTGAGGGAGACAAACTGATCTCGGTGTTCTATGCGGTCATCGGCCCTGCACTGAACCCATTCATCTACAGCCTGCGGAACAAGGAAGTGCAAGGAGCTATGAAGAGAGTGATAGAGAGACACAAAAAAGGCACAAGAACCACATTCTAGAGCCTTCCGGAGCTGAGCATTGTGTTCATTTGCCCAAATTCTAAACAGGCCAATGCCCAAATATTGGGAGGCTAAAACCTCACCAGTTGCAGTTTCAACTTAGCAGAACTGCTGGTGAAGATAATGTTATTTTGACAAACTCCCCCCACAGATATGTTTATCTTTTTTATGGGTAAATGTTGATGTGTACTAATTAAAAGTCAACATGTCACCTGTCATCTCACTCAAATATAGACAGTAGATATAGGAATATAAACAAACACTTGAACTTCATGTCGACAATTTTGTCACTGGCTTCAGTTTCTGTCTTACTGTTCTTTCTCTCTCGTTTTGGTTTTGTGAGACGCTGACTCACTCTGTTGCCTCAGTTTTCTACCCACTCTTAAGACCGCATACTGTGACAAGTGCTGGGTTCCTGGTTCCTAATAAGCTTTACTTTGTTAAGAAACTCAAGATGAAGCTCGGCTCGTCCAGAATTAGAGGCAATGAAAACCATGCAACACGCGTGTGACTCTATGTTATAAGATGAAATCAGGTTAAGGTTATTAATGAGACTTGTCCTGTGGTGCTGAAAAATTGAACCCAAGATATTGTGTCTGAGGAACAAAGCACTGAACTTCATCCCAAACATGAAGGAGTTTATTTAAAGGAACACAGTCTTCCATTCTCAGGGTCAAAACAAAACAAAACAAAACAAAAACAGTGTGTGTGTGTGTGTGTGTGTGTGTGTCACACACACATCCAGATAACGATATATATATATATATATATTCACTTAGTAAAATGTCTGTCTGTTTTTAATTATTTTAGGAAAGTGTGTGCTTTCCTTAAATTTAAAATATTTCTATTTTTACAAACATACAAGTTTGGTTCCCAGCACCCACACCAGGAGGCTCAGAAAGTTCTGTAACTTTTGCTTCCTGGGAACTAATGCTTTCTTCTGGCCTCTCCTGGCATTGCACCCACATGTGCACACCCGCATGTGCACACCCACAGCCAGACAAGCACATGTACACATCTTAATTTCGTTAATTTTATTTCATATAGTTTATAGCTCAAAACAAATAACAGTAATTACTTTACACACACACACACACACACACACACACACACATATATATATACACTTAAATTAACAAAATCACATTTCAAAAGTCCATATACTGGTTATTGTAATATTGCAATTTTAGAGACAAAGTGTACATTTAATGGGGGTTCAGCCATTCTTTGGGCAAAGGCTTCTACCTGGAAAATCGGAAAAGCTGATACACACGTAGGTGAGCATCTCATCTTAAAGGTAAATACATATTGTCATCGTTTTCAAGTGGCCATGTTCCCTTTCTACTGTGTTACTTAATTGCTGTTAGCAGTTGAGGCTTCCACACTAGGAAATATTACCTTTTACGGGCTGGAAAGTGCATTTATAATGGGCCTTATCACATGGTAGTTAAATATAAAGCCTAAGGACCTCGGTATCTCCAGCGAGACTACTGTATGTCTGCACAGTAGTTAACTGATAAAGCCGCCCATCCCGACGGATTTCGGCTTTCTGTGAAGAGATCAAGGGCTAAAATACTCAAGGATCTTGACGATGTGCAATGACAGAAGAATGAGGACAGAAGGCAATAGTGGAGGGAGGCAGAAGCACTTTCTAGAACTGGGGGACAGGCGCAGGTGGACCTATGTGAGTTCAAGGCTAGCCTAGTCTATATAGGGAATTCTAGACAACCAGGGCTCTGTCGTAAGATCCTGTCTCAAAAGAACACACACACACACACACACACACACACACACACACACACACACACACACACCCTGTGTATATTTATGTTCATCCTTTTTAAATTCTAACATTAATTACTAATATCAGCTCTCACGCCACACAGCCCATAGCACACAGTAAGTATATCTATATCTGCATGCATCTCTGTGGGTTATAAAAGGATCACACGTACATGAGGCTGAGAGTTCAAGGGACTTCAGAAGTGGGCCCAGCGTCTGTATCGATAAGATAATGAACCAGCCCCAGCTGCTGGAGCTACTTGGCGTCAGGTTTGAGGGAGCAGCTACAGAGTTCAGCCTGAGGCCAAACACCGTGCCTGGTCACTGCAGGCAACATGCCCGGAGCAGGGAGCCGTGGGCCAGGGCCACATGGGCAAACAGGTGGGTTGGCAGGCAGGTCAGCAGGCCTGACGGGTGGTGAAGTCTCTGGGCTCACTCAGAGGCTGTAGCCATTTTTCTCCCTCAAAACGGAACCAAAAGCTACACTTAAAATGGAGTCACCAAGGACAACGAAAGGCCACTGTTTCATTCAATGTGAGGCAGTTTAGAGTAAGGCAGAGCCTGAATTCAGCAGCTTTTTTTTATGGATTTCTCCTAGTGCTCACCTGTTTGACTTCCATTCCAACCGAGTTAAGCCCTTAGCTGCTACTAAATAAAAGTCCCAGGAGCTCAGATTCTTTTGCCTTCCTAACCATGCATAGAAAACAAGTCATATATTCAATTCAAACCCCTTTCCTGAAAAACCTTATTTTTATTTTTTGTGTACAGGTGTTTTACCTGCATGTGTGTCTGTGTACCGCGTGTGTATGCCTGGTGCCCGCAAAGGCAAGAAGAAGGCAGCAGGCCTCCCAGGACTGGAGTTACAGATGATGGTGAGCCATGGTGTGGGTGCTGATAATTGAACCCAGGTCCTCTGCAAGAGCATCGGTGCTCTTAACCACGGAACTGTCTCTCCACCCCCTAAATCAATTCAAATTCTTATACTGACTGTTCAGGCACTTGAGAAGCTGCTGAATTTTGTACTTCATTCTGTAAAAATTAATTCATTCTCACTTTTGTTTAGACCAAATAGTGTGCCATGTCAAAAAAAAAAAAAGTTTTGGATTTAACTAGCGATGAAACATAGATTCAAATTACTTTTTTTTTTTTTTTTTTTGAGACAGGTTATCTTGGCTGTCCTGGACTTCCTTTGTAGACCAGGCTGGCCTCGAACTCACAGCGATCCACCTGCCTCTGCCTCCCAAGTGCTGGGATTAAAGGCGTGCGCCAGCACATCCAACTCTAAAATGACAGTGTTTTATTTATTTATTTATTTATTTATTTATTTATTTATTTATTTATTTATGTATAGGAATGCTCTGCCTGCATGTACACCTTCATTCCAGAAGAGGGCATCAGACCCCAATATAGATGGTTGTGGGTTACCATGTGGCTGCTGGGAATTGAACTCAGGATCTCTTGGAAGAGCTGCTGAGCCATCAGTTTAACAGACAGATCTGTAGTGGAAAACAAGGACCAGAATAGAAAGGGGGGAGTGGTGATGGGAGGGGTGCAGAGCAAGCTCAGTCCCCAGAGGATTAATTAGGAGAAAGTTTCCACTCGAGTAATGACTGTATGGTTGTCTCAGAAATCTTAATGGAAATACACAAGAAAGAAAGTTTCTTTAAGACTTATCTCAATTATTTTTAAGAGAGAGAGAGAGAGAGAGAGAGAGAGAGAGAAGAGAGGAAGGAGAAGAAGAAGAAGAAGAAGAAGAAGAAGAAGAAGAAGAAGAAGAAGAAGAAGAAGGGGGGAGAGAGGGGGAGGGAGGGAGAGAGAGAGGGAGGGAGGGAGGGTGAGCCATCTCTCCGCTAGGGCTATCTCTTAGAGGATACTAGATCTTTAAATAGTTGGTCTAACTGTAACTGGTTGACACAGATGAACAATTAAACCAACTTATTTAATATAAATTTATTGACTAAATTAGAGTGCCTAATAACTTGTTTCTCTCTAATTTCAAGGAAGGTAGATGAATGGTGGCTGTGTGTGTGTGTGTGTGTGTGTGTGTGTGTGTGTGTGTGTGTGTCTGTGTGTGTGTGTCTGTGTGTGTGAGTGTGTGTATGCAAAAATATAAGGACATCATCCACTCTTTGATGCAGATTCAGTCAAATAAAATTTAATAAGTTACCAAATACTTGGAAATAACAGAACTTTGATCCCTCAGCTTTGTGTTACAAACTACAAGTGTTGCCAGAAACTGGTTTTCCCCTGCTGGGATCTTAGTCTCACTAATCAGAGAACTGAAGAATGAATTCAAATGGAAGCTAAGGGAGAAACTTATTAGAGTTCAAAAGAAAAAAAGCCACCTCAAGGCGGGAGAGCTGTAAATTCCAGTAGCCGCCCAGAGGAGGGAGTGGAAGATGGAAAAAGCCATGCCACTTGAGTTAAGGGACCATGGAAGTCCACTACATGGCAGCAGGCCATGCAAGGGGAGGCCTAGAGAGAATCCCCTGTCTACTGTGTGGAAGCATCACCTGTCAATAAGAAGCTGATGGCCTATTAGTTGAGGCAGGAAATAGGAGGTGGGAGTTCTGGCAGAGAGAGATGGATGCTGGGATGGTCAGAGGAGGGATGGACACACGACACTGAGGAGAGGTAACCAGCCATGTGGCACACATAGAATAGAATAAACAGGTGAAATATGTTATGAGCTAGTCGGGGAATGAGCTAAAGCTTACGGCCTAGGCATTTATTCATAAATAATAAAATCCCAGAGTCATTATTTCAGGAACTATGGCATGGGTGGGGAAAGCCTGAGCTTATAGAGAGCCTTTGGATAAAGAGTAAGGAAGCCCAAAACATCAGAAAAAGAGATATGTTAGTTCTGGTCAGCATCTGAAAGAAAGATACAGAAAAAAGGAAAAGTTGAATCTTTATGACTTGATAGAGGCAAGGAATCTTCCAAAACACAGAGCAGCTTGCAGAGACTATGCTAGTAGGTGGGTGGGAAGGAAAAGAGCAGATTCTCATTGGAGGAATAATTATTCCACCCATCTCCTTAGCCTAGCATTGGATGGGTCTGCCTTCCTGGGAGTTCTCTCTCCTTCCTGGGGCTGGTCCTTTGGTCAGGTGATTGACCCACCTCACTGCTATCGTAGGTATCCACCCAAAAAAGATTCTATTCTCTCTTCTATTTTCCTTTATTGATGTTCTAACAGAAGTGATTTTGTTACTGCACTCTGGCTGCCTTAACATGCCAGGCGCAGCCTCAATAAGATAATTAAAAGAGCCACATTAATAACAAAAAGCAGAAAAAAGGAGATTTATTCAATGTGACCATATTGCAAAGAGGGAGAAAAAGATCCAGAGTTCCCCCTGCAAGTCAGTCTTCAATGTCCTGATAGGAAGGTGTGTGTGTGTGTGCGCGCGCGTGTGTGTGCACTTACGTCACAACACTGAGGTCAGAGCACAACTTATTGGAGTCAGTTCTTTCCTTCCATCATGAAGGCACCAAGAATCAATTTCAAATAATCAAATTTGACAGCAAATGCCTTTACCTACAGAGCTATCTCTCTGGCCCATGAAGGGTAAAGTTTTAATTAGAAAGCATAAGTAGGCGATCCTGGTCACCATGTGGTCCCACCTATCACTGTTTCTGTTCTAGTCTTTTCTGAAAGGCAAACAGAGGAGCCCTCAGTGCTATGTGGAATCCCTTCTGGGGGGTTGGGAGGTCCCTCTCTGGCTGGTGCCAGAAAGACTTCAACCTTTTTCTTCTCTACATCTGAGGTTCCTGGTTGTGTGGGTGGGTGGGTGGGAGGAGGGGATTCTAATTGCCTGGGTGTCTTGTTTTAAAAGCCCAGATAGCCAGAGTGAGAAAGACAGGCGTGGTGGCGCACGCCTTTAATCCCAGCACTCGGGAGGCAGAGGCAGGTGGATCGCTGTGAGTTCAAGGCCAGCCTGGTCTACAAAGTGAGTCCAGGATGACCAAGGCTACACAGAGAAACCCTGTCTCGAAAAACAAAAACAAACAAACAAAAAAGAATGTCCCCACTCTGGGTGATGTGAACCTTTCATCACAGCACTAAGAAGGCAGAGGCAGGCAGATTTCTGTGAGTTTGAATCTAGTTTAGTCTACATAGTAAGTTCTAGGCCAGCCAGGGTGACATAATAAGATCCTGTCTCAAGCCGGGTGTGGTGACACATGCCTTTAATCCCAGCACTCTGGAGGCAGAGGCAGGCAGATCGCTGTGAGTTCGAGGCCAGCTTGGTCTACAAAGTGAGTCTAGGACAGCCAAGGCTACACAGAGAAACCTTGCCTCAAAAAACAAAACAACAACAACAACAACAACAACAACAAAAATCCTGTCTCAAAAAACAAAGTAGCATTTGTGTGAGTTTTGTTCAAGTAGTGGACGAAGGCAACCAGAACTCACCTTCAGTATGGATTTCGATACATACAAGAAGGAATATGATTCACAAGACAGTTCAAAGGGATGATGGTGCCGATAATGAGGTTTGTCTTGAACATGAGGTCAGAGTTGAAAACATCTATCTTAGTGTGAATGGATGCTTATTTCAATGGAGCACTGGCATCTCTATGTACAGATCCATACTACGCTGAGTGACAGGAGCAAATATGAGCTGAACTTGTGAGATGATTAAACACAGCTGTAGAGAGAGACAGAAGGGAGGCAGAAAGAGAGGCTTGGTCTGACCATAGGTGGGATCAATTTACTCCAGGTGGCAGCATTTTGTCACCATAGGCAAGGATTGGCCAAAAATGCCTTCAGGGAAAGGTGGATGCTGTGTCTTTAATCCACAGGGGAAGCGGGGAAATGTAGTCTTTTAGCAGGAAGCTATCAGAACTCATGGGTTCCTGAAGTAAACTGTTTGGAGAAATTGGATGCCAAAGATTTCTGGGCTGATAGCACAACTGGATTAAACATCAGTTGTTCTGAGAGAATGCTGTCTTTAGGAATCTTGAATTTCAGCTAGGAGTGGTGGTGTAAGCCTTTAATCCTAGCATTCCAGAGGCAGAGGCACATAGGTGGGTTTCTGTGAACTTGAGGCTGGCCTGGTCTACATAGTGAGTTCCTGGATGGCCAGGTCTATGTAGAAAGACCCTATTGTTAATCTCAAAGATGGGAAAAGAGAGACCACATACCCAAATAATCATGGACAAATTAACTAAAGCAAGTAATTAATTAAAGCAAGATCTTTTATCCATATACTCGGGCTGTCTCTACCCACACCCCACCCCGCCCCCTAGGCGAGATTCAAGAGGTCAGCCTTGGATATGAGGAAGACAAGGTTTTTATAGCGCAGGATTAGGAGGTTTCCAAATGGGGATTTGTCAGGCAAAATAGACAAGGTTACAGGAGCAGAATATAACAAGATGGTCAAAAGAAGAATGTAATAATATTTTGAAACAAAGGTAGGGCTGCAGGATGGGAATTACAGCTTTTTAAAACAAAAACATGACTGTAAGGTGCGTGTAAGGTAGTCATAACAACAGGTGATCATAACAACAGGTGACCATAACAACAGGTAGTCATAACAACAGGTGGTCATGACAACAGGTGATCATAATGACCTTCTGAAGCAAAGACAGGGTTGCACTTTCTGGAACAAGCAGTATATAGCCATTTGTAGTAAAGATTATAGGTGGGGCATAGCCCAGTCTTTGAGAACCAGAGGTTTAATCATGATCAGGAATTGTTGTGGGCTCTGCTTAAATCCAACATAACTCAAATGCCAGGTCAATGCAGATGACAAAAATGTATTGTAATCAAGCCACTACTGATCTATCAGGGCCAAAGAACAGACTCAGGAGCTGAATTATGACCCTCAAGCGACATTGCACAGCGTGTTTAAAGGATGACACCATAAAGTGAAGGGGGGCAGGGTGGGCTGTAGCTGTGTCCAATCATACTTGGACATAAGGGGTTGAGCAAGGGAGTTTCCATCAATCAGGATAGGAGGAAGTCCCTAGGCCTGGGAACATGCACTTGTTTACCCTGCCAGCAAGATGGAGAAGTTGTCCTTGAAATGGCTGGACTCAGACAGCTGTCTCCTTATATTAGAAAATAATCCGTTATTGGGAAGTCCCCAGGTCCTCTAGGGCCTGGGGCTAGTTTTTCTTTTTCCCCTGTGATTAAATGAAGTCTGAGAAAAATATGGCTATACTTAAAATAAGTTTCTTTTGCTTGTTCCCAACAGAATGAACTGTGTTTGTCTTTACTATAAGATGGCCATTAAGCCATCACCTGTTAGTTCATCACCTGTCTCAAAAAGAGGAAGAGAGAGAGAGAGGGAGAGGGAGAGAGAGAGAGAGAGAGAGAGAGAGAGAGAGAGAGAGAGAGAGAGAGAAGAGAAGAGAAGAGAAGAGAAGAGAAGAGAAGAGAAGAGAAGAGAAATCTTGAACTCCAGTGACCTCAGTGCTCACTGAGGGAATCACATGTGAAATTCCTTAAATAAAAAATATATTGAGTTTACAATTAAAGAAATGTCCCCAGGTCTTGCAGGTATGCTAGCGACAATCTTCCCAAAGTGAAGAACCAGCCTGTCTCCAGTTTGAGCTTGAAAGCCATTTTATAGTAAAGGCAAATGAGGTTCAATCCTGCTTATGATTAAATTTCTGATTCTCGAGGATTGGGCTGTGCCCTACCTGTAACCTTAACTACAAATGATTCTGTAGTGCCCATTCCAGGAAATGGCAGTGGTGCCTTTGTTTCAGGAAGTTGTGACCACATTTTACTTGTCTTTCACTTTCACTGTATTTTTCTATCTTTAACACCCAGTTCTTTCACCCTGTAAAGATGCTTACACCTGATAATCTTTTATTTCTCCCCAATGAAAGGTGAATGAAAAAAGGAAATAAAAAGGGAAAGGCTATGGCTTCTCCTAGGTATTAGGGAGCACCACCAGAGACAGAGACAACTGGGAGAGTTGTCTGTATGTTTGTCCATATCATTAACAACTCTTTTTTAAAGATTTGTTTATGTATTTTATGTATATGAGTGCTCTGTCTTAATGCAACCAAAAGAGAGCATCAGATCCCATTACAGATGCTTGTGAGCGACCATGTGGTTGCTGGGAATTGAACTCAGGACCTCTAGGAAGAGCAGGCAGTGCTCTTAGCTGCTGAGCCATCTCTCCAGCCCAATGAATAACTCTTCTCATCCTCACCAATCCTTCTCAGCATCCTCTTGTGACTTCCTCTGAGACCTTAGATACACACCACCTTCTCTTCATTCACTTCTCTGCTGCACATTGAGGCCGACAGATTGTGTGCCCTCTGTGATTAAAGCTGGAATAACCATGGGGGTACGTCTGAGTTTAATGGAGGCCTTTTCTTTCAACTCACATAGGCTTTAACTCGCCTTAGGATGCAGGAAGCTCACAGCCTTGTGAAACTTCCAAGGAGTCAGTAGACTCCAGTTTCTTGACTTGCAGAAACTCAAAGAATGAGGCATCAGTTTTATTATAGATTCACAGGTAGGAGTTTTAAGAGAGAGAGAGAAGGTAAAAAAAAAAAAAAAAAATTCCTGTACAGCTGGAGCAGGTCCCTTGGGTAAGGGACACCACTGAGGCTTGGAGTTAGTAAGGCTTTACTGGGTGGCGTGCAGAGAGGATGAGCAGTCAGTCTGTTGCGATCTATAATGATGCGGCAAGGGGTTACCATGGCAGGCCCATGCCAAGGTGCATTCCTGAGGAATTACACCACGCAAGAGATCTGATATAAAGGAGGCTTATTGGGGGGAAGGGAGGAATGAGGACCAGGAGAAAGGGGGTGGAGCATAGGCGGCAAGAGAGCCATGAGTGGGGAGGGGAGAGAGGGAGAGAAAAGGGGTCTCTGAGGATAGAAAGAGAATGCAGGAACAGAGAGATAGAGATAGATAGATAGATAGATAGATGATAGATAGATAGATAGATAGATAGATAGATAGATAGATAGATGGATGGGTGGTCCTTTTATGGGGGGCCCACACACCTAGCGGCACCTGGCCGTGGCAGGTGAAGACATAAGAAGTTGCTAGGTCCCTGAGGGCAGGCCAGCTGAATCGCCTGTATCCTAACAAGGTCCAGTTCCCACTCACCAAGTGTCTATGTACATCTGGGTTTCAGTTATTGCCTTTATGTGTTGATCCCAGGAAAGAACATTCATTTAGGGAAAGAGAAGGAAAAACCAGACCCCACCCCCTTTCCTGGCATCCTTGGTCTCTGCCCAGGGCAGAACCAAAAACACGTCAGCTTAAACACTTCTGGCATCACTGGTCTCTGAAGCTGATGATGAGGCCAAGAGCATTTGCAACTTTTAGCCAAGGAGGGGTACTGTTAACTTTTGGGGTCCTCTATCCTAAACTGCCTGACCAATTTCTACGTCCTGTTCTCACCAGTAGGATCCTATGGAAACTTCTTGTTAGAGTGTCAGACCCCTGAGGTTCAGGAGGGGCCCTGGGCTGGCTTGGATTTTTGAAAGCTGTGTTAGGAAGGGTGTCAACACACGGACAGTCAGAATGGGCTCTGAAGAAAGTTCAGGCCCAGGCAGGAGGCAAAGCAAAGGTCCATTCCTACAGATTTTAGAGAGAAGAGGCAGTCTCGGGACGTGTAGTTGACACTCAATGAGCTGGCAGTCAGGTGTCCTCCGACTCCTGAGTGTCCGTGGGAAGGACAAAGCTCTAGCCCTTTATTTGCTGTGTGTCTATTATGGTGGATGAGCCACTCTGATCACTTAGGGTAAACTTCCTTTGGGGACGTGGGTATTAGACCCACAGGCAGACTGTATTCATAAGGTGCCTGCCATTTCTCTATAGTCGTGGAACAGAGGAAAGAATTGAATGTGACCTGAATAGCTCAAACCTAACACTTTATTTTTAAATATTTGAGGAGCCACCCCCCCATTGTTTTCATAATACCTGAACTTTTTGCTTCCCCATCCCCAACAGTGTACACACGTTCTCTTTTCCAGTTGTGCTTGATGACAGCGCTGTGTTTTCTCTTCACGATAATCATAGTTGGAGGTCTGAGCTGGTATCTCACAGTGATTTGTCTGGAGTTTCCATTCACGCTAGTGACCTTGGTTTGTCTGTTTTTCTGTACTTCGTACCACTTGTCTGTTTGCTGTTGTGAAAAGTTGTTTGGGATTTTTGTCCACTTCTAAAGGAAAACTTTTCCCTTTGCATTGAGGTATTTGAGCTGTTTCTATATTAGGAGAGCTGGTCTCCTCCTGACTGCATCACAGATGTTCAGTCCACAAGGATTTTCTCTTGCTGCATACACGTGCCTCTGCTTCTGGCCAGGAACATCTTAG
Organism: Acomys russatus; assembly: GCF_903995435.1. Classification (NCBI taxonomy): domain Eukaryota; kingdom Metazoa; phylum Chordata; class Mammalia; order Rodentia; family Muridae; genus Acomys; species Acomys russatus. The sequence continues at coordinate 39,474,768 of NC_067161.1, forward strand.
CTTCATTGTAACAGCATGGTCTGGTGCTTTGCATTTGATGAATTATTTTTGCTTCCTGGTTGCCGCCCAGATGAGCACATTCTCACGTACACCTGTCCTTGTAGTGTAAACTTTGCTCTACCTAATTTAAAGTTGACTGGTTAATAAAAAAAATGTGGAAGCCTGGGTAGGGCAGAAGTGAGAGGCAGAGCTAAGGTTGGAGGGTTTGGGGGACAGAGCCATCTTGGGAGGAGACAGGTAGATGAAAGAGAAAAGCAGAATCCCATGGGATAGGAAAAGAAACATGGCCAGGAGTTAGCCTCAGGTTTGGTGTGGAGAGAAGTGACCCCGATGGAAAGCATACGCAAGGATTTACGGAATTACGGACGGAAAGCAGCCCAGATAGAAATTATTAGATCAATTAGCATGAGATAGAGGCTGGGAGGTGAAGGTAGTTTAGGGGTTAGTATCTGCCCAGTCCCTGGTGAAATAAGGCGTATCTGAAATCTATCAGGTGTCTGTGTCTTTTACTGATTTGACAGTGGGTTAAATAAAACCGCCGTAACAGTTATAGGCTTCTAATAATAAACCTTCTTGGCCATATTTTTATTTACTGCAACACTTCATAAAGTTTCCCTTGTCTGCTTTTGCTTTTTGTTGTTACCTCTGCTTTTTAAGTCGAAGTAAAAAAAAAATTAATTAGCTAGTTAATTGGTTACAAACTCAGCCCCTGGAGCAGACCTACCAGGGTTGCATACAGCCATGGTCAAGAGTTGCTTTTTTTTTTTTTTTTTTTTTTACAGTGAGAGGAAGCCAGTCTTCCCACCCTGTGGGAGTTCCCTCAGCACCTCACTCCCACCCCACTTTCTGTCACATCTTCTCCTAGGGTCCAAAGTCATAGTCTAAAGCTGTACATTTCATCGGTCTCTTATCTTAAATAAACACTCACACTCTCATTTTCTACTATTGATACTGGACCACAAATTCCAAGGTGATTAATGAATTGGCAATAAGGATGGTTCCTGACAGAGAAAGTGCAAAAGCCAAGAGGCCACATTTATAGCAGAGCCTGGGACAGGATTACCTCACATGACACTAGCCTAGAGCCTGTAGAACAGGTCAGATTCACAGTGAGCTGGCTGTGTCACTTCAGGCCACTGTCCCTCACTAATGGAGAACAGAGACCATGGGCCCCCCACCACCACCACCACCACCACTGGATGGGCATTATTCATTTCTGTGCCAGCTTTTGGCTCCCAGGGCAAGGCCTCAGCAAAATCTCCATGGTGACAACTATTCAGATACGTGGTAGCCTGGGGTCACTGTAGGGGAGTGGGGAGACCCAGTGGGAGGGTCTCGAAATACTTGGGGTGATGTCAGAAGTTCCCGTGCTTTGACGTGTATGTCAAACACATCTGTCTTCAGATGGGTCCCACAAGACCCCTTGAGGGCACTCTGTTCTCTTCTTGTTCTTGGAATAGACACAGTTCTCTGCTGCATGCCCCAGAGAAAAACACTTCTTGGGGACAGAATGACCTTCCTCCTTTCTGCCTTCCACTTGGGAACTGTCCTTGGAGGAACCCGTTCTCCAGGAGTCTGGCAAAGTGTTCTCTAGTACAGCTCGGGGGAGCAGGCCCGGAGCTCTCTTCTCGATGAGGCGCTCACCACTGCTCTGCCTCCTTCACCTAAGAAGTTGACCAGCTGTGCAAGCGCCCCTCTAAGACACCCAATACCAAAATGTGGCCAAGAAGGAAGAACTCAAGGAACTCATGTATTGCAGAGTCCTTGGCAGTGTACAGTGACCGTCTGGGTGGCAGGGGTTGGGTGGGGATGTTTACTCCATGGTGGACCTGTCATCACTGACCGGCCTTCACCTGCCTGTGCCTGCTCTTGCCAGAAGCCCCACCTTTATGTTGGGCTGGTTCCCTATGCCATGGGTGTTTCCCCTAGGGTCTGGTTACTGGCCTCTTACTGAGCCTAAAGGATGAGTTCAGGTCAGGGTGGTCTGCTATCTTTGCTGTACACTTGGACTGGGCTAGTGTGCTGTCAGTCTGCCTTCTCCTGGGCTTTCACCCCATCCTTCAGGGGGTCATTAGGGAGAGGCCCCGGATGTAGCCATATGTAGCATTAATATCTGCAATTTGTATCCGGCTTGCTGCAGGCCCTGGAAACCTGTGAGTCTGACAGAGCTCAGCGCTTCCTCTTCCGTGTTGCCTTTGCTCCAGATTCACGATGCAGAAAGCACAGGGGAAGGTCCTATCTCAGGGCAGGCCTCCTTGGGGCTCCCACTGGCTAGAACTACCTCTGCTGCCTGAGACTTTCAGGTCACAGGATGACACCACAGCATGCCTGCACAGCTGGGCCTGTCATCCGCTATACATGGTGAGCAACCTGCATCTGACCCATGGAACATTCCAGCGCCCCGTTAGGAAGCAAACATCCTACAGGAAGCACTGCCTGGTCTTTTAGCGGAGAGAAGGCAGTCAGCTACAGACAGGACTGTGAGTTGTCGTTAGTCCACTGAAGGAAGTTGGGGCAAGAACTTACTCAGAAACCTAGATGCAAGAACTTACACAGAAGAACACTGTTTCTGACTTTTCTCTGTGGCTTGTTCAGCCTGCTTTCTTATGTCACCCATGACCACCTGCCAGGAGTGGCACTGTCCTCTGTAAGCTGGGCCCTCCCACATCAATCATTACTCAAGAAAACAACCCCACAGGCTTAAGTACTTGCTAGAAGCTGATGGAGACATTCTCCACATGTGTCTAGGTTTGTGTCAAGTTGACAACAAAAGAAAAAGAAAAAGAACCAGCACTTATGGGTTGACTCTTTTTATTCAAATTATGAAAAAGCAACAGAGTGTGATCTGAGAGTTGTAAGCTGAGTTGATAGAACCCCTAAAACAGAACCAATACTTAGGTTAATGCCAAAAAGTTCTCTCTAGGACCACATACATACATGTATATATGTGCACATACATGTGAGTACATACAAATGTTTTCTTCTAGTAGTTTTACAAATTTCTTTCCAATACGAATATCTGTTTTTTTCCCTTCCCTTTTTCCCCCTTTCTTTATCTTGTTTTCAAATTTAATTTTACTTACTTAGTGCTTTGATTTGCCTAATTCCTCTGACTAGGATTTCTAGTACTGTGTGAAAGAGAAGAGGAGAAATGTTGAAATAGTTATCTCTGTGTGTTTCCTGTTATTACAAAAAAGATGAACTTAAGTTTTCACATAAAATCACCAGTTTTTATTTGTTCAGTGTTTTGGAAATAGCCATCCACGTACACCAGTGGGTTTGTGTGTGTAGGATTGCGGGATTGCCAGCACCTGGAGGATCAGAGCAAGACTTTCAGCAGGAGGAGAGCAATTGGAAGTGACGTAATGGACTTGAGGGCAGGGCTCCCATCGGTCGCAACAGGTGAGGAGCATGTGGTTTTGATCTGTACGTTACCGTTGACGGTCAGATCCTGTTTGCAGGCATTTTCAGTTGCACAGCCTTTCCCATACAGCACTAACGTAGAAGTTTGCTTATCTAAAAGAAAGAGCCAACAGTTATTTCTATTTCTCCTCCTCACCTAAGTACTCTGGGGAAAGGAATGTGCCCAGAACTATGTTAAACGTGTGACAACCCCTCTCACCACCACCCCCCTTCCTCTGGGTGTGAAACATGAAAACAGTTCCATGCATAGGCTGAGCCTCTGTTTAAGGCATGGGTACCAACACTGGGGTTCAGAACCCTTTCATTACAAGAGATGAATGTAACATGTCCAGGAAGGACACTAGCTGAAGGCCCTCAAGTGTCTGGCTACATTTCAAACTGTACCTGTGCTACGACCTAGCTTAGCAGTGGAAACTAGAGGGGACTGTTATAGATCCCCTCAAGCTAAAATCCTTTCAAGACCTCTGAGTTCCATAGGAGACCAATGCTCTGGAAACGTATGTCTACATTTCCCATGGAAAACTGAACTAGAAGGCTGTCCTGCTTTGGGTGGCTTCAACGCCCCTCTGCATCCCATGTGACATAGAAGACTGTCCTGCTTTGGGTGGCTTCAATGCCCCTCTGCATCCCATGTGACATAGAAGACTGCCCTGCTATGGGTGGCTTCAACGCCCCTCTGCATCCCATGTGACATAGAAGGCTGTCCTGCTTTGGGTGGCTTCAACGCCCCTCTGCATCCCGTGTGACATTCCATTATCCTCATTCATCCCAACTCATCCCGACAAAGATCCTCCCCCTTCTTACCCTAGACCCTCCTTCAGAATTCTTCCAAACATAATGCCTGAGTTGCCTTCAATTCATCAAGCTCCCAGTCCCACAATTCCAAGTTGATCTGACATATATTTATCAGGTGATGAGGAAGAATGGGATGAAGGTGATGGACACATGAGTCATGACAGGACATAGAGCTAATTGCTTTTCTAGCTTTGATTCTGCCCTGGATTTGTTGTTGTTGTTGTTTTGGTTTGTTTGCTTATTTTGTGTGTGTGTGTGTGTGTGTGTGTGTGTGTGTGTGTGTGTGTGTGCATATGGAGGATAAGTGCATAAAACTAGAGTTGACAGTGAAAGTATAAACACCTAAATGCCCACAGCTTCAGAATGGCTACTCTAACTGTGTAGAAGTTCATGGAGGGATGCATAATCTCTGGGTCTGGCTAATCTCACTGCATGATGTTCTCATTTGTAAGCTCTCCTCAATAAAATTTTAATTTTAAAAATTAAAACACACACACACACACACAAATAGGAGCAGAACTGATATGTCACTTCTGAGATTAGACTACTAAAATCTATAGCTCCCCTGATGAGTCTGCACCTCCCCAGCTCATCACCAGTGCTGAGGGAAGTCCGCTGATATACCCTGAGGCCGCTTCATGAAGAGGATTTGACACTGCCCAAATCATGACTGAAGTAGAAGGCAGCTCCTCCACCTGAAGGGCCACAGCCCATGCCGACAACTCACATGGCCCTGGGAGACAGCCTGAGCCAGAACCAGTGTCAGCGCTGTGCTCAGACCCCAGACCGCAGAAACCGAGATAGAATGAACATTTCCTGTTGTCAGCAGAAAAGCTTTAGAAACACAGAAGTAGATGGCAGATACACTACACCCTTGCAGAACATCTCCTGTCTTAAACTAACAAGCAAAAAATAAGAAGAAGAAAACAATAGTATGTAGCATCAAAAACGTTTGAGGAAATACTCTGTACCTGTGCCGGTGACCTCAACACACATTTTCTCTTCCCCTGTGCACATTAGAGTAGTAGTTGCACTGCATGACTTGTCTTTCTCATTGTAGCAGGCAGTACACTGAAGACCATTGGCTTTCAAAGATGGTGTAGTCTCTGAAAGGAGAGAGAAAAGTTTCCATCTTGGGGGAAAAGGCAGGAGAAATAGCTAAGAACATGTCCATATACTACCCATCTAGTATAGGTTTTTTTTCCCCCGTGATTCTACTAAAAAGCATTGCAACTGAGATGAGCTAGCTGGGAAGAGGCACAGGAGAAGGGCACTGGTGTGTGAGTGCAATGAAGGATCTCTTAGAAATTCGGTGCTGTCCTTGCCTTCATCACTTCCTCTGCCCTCCGCCTTGGAGAAATGGCAGCCTTAGATGATGAGAGAGGAGATCATCTGCTTCCTAACAAAATGCTGTTCATATGGTGAGGAATGAGCCAGGTGTGGTTCACACACACACACACACACACACACACACACACACACACACACACACACACACGTGTGTGTGTGTGTGCTCTTTGGAGGCTGAGGCAGGAGGATTGCCTAATCCTGGTAATACAATACAAGGCTGGCTACATGGCAAGACTCCATCTCAACAATAGAAAGATCCATGATAAAGCATAAAACAGGTGAGAAAAGTCTCTCAACTGGAGGAGCAGAAGAAAGCATTTAAACCTACAGAGTCACTGAACCCACTTAGAGAATAGACTCAGCTTTCCTTCAGTCTCTCTGTATATGAAAGTGTGTACACACATACCCCAAGAGAGGGGCTGGTACCCAACCCAGACCCGTACAAATAAAAGCTTCAAGTAAAAAGGGAAGGCAGGCATAATTCCTGAAGCCCATCAGCAGAGAGGTGGACTCAGGAAAGGCAGAGGAGGCCTGAGCAGGTGCTGAGGCACAGACATGCGCTGTACTCACCTTTTATGTCATCTTGGTTGCACTGCTCTGTTTGGCAGCACCGATTCACATATCTAAATGTCCGTTGGGCCCCCAAGGTTGCTGAGAATTCTAGGTCACTACAGGTGTCGATACACCCTTTTGGTTTAAGTATCTTGTCTGTAACACTGGCTGCAGAAAATCGAACCATCAAGTAAATTTTCCTTCTGAGCTAGTGGCAAATAATCTGTTCCTTCATTCCCTCTGCCTTGTCTATTGCACTTTCCCAAGAGTCCTTCCCTCTGCAATGGTCTATCGAGAACGAACCACCAGAGGGACCATTTGTTACAAAGGGGGTAATTGGTGGTGGAGCACTTGCTTGGCATGCGTGATGCCCTGAGCTTAATCCCTGACACTGTAAAAGTAAGAATGGAGTCACACACACACACACACACACACACACACACACACACACACACACACACTCGAGTAGAGTCACTCCCAAATGGTCTCCATTATGTAGAATCTAGGACCTACAACAAACACAGGCTCCATCTCCACCATCTCCCAGAACCCCACGCTCCTGGTCTCATCCTGGAAAGGATAAACTGAAGGATGCTTAAGAAGAGAGGGTTGACTTACATGGTGTTTCAAATCTCTGTAGTTGGCTGTAGCAGTGTTGAGTGGTGTCACAAGTAGCAGTTGTAGTACATAAGTCTTGACATACTGTACACTTTAAACTCCCTGCAAGGAGAAAATGTCCATCATTTAAAAGATAATCCCAAAAAAGCCCTGTAGCTGTTCTTTCCTAAGTGTCAAGAAGCCATGATGGGCTAGACAGACCACTGGAGTCTCATGTGGTTGGTTACCTCCCCGTGGTCCTTGACTGCTCACCTCCCCCTTCCCATCTTTAGGGGAGAGGAATGCCTTGTTTGCTCTTACCCACAGAGCTGACAGCTAAGATGGCAAAGACAAAGACTGTGAGGATGGAGGACCAGGCCATGGCGACTCCTGTGAACACTGCATGGGATGCAAGTAAGGACAGTGGGGTCAGAGCAATGGGGCTCAGACCTGTCATCCAGCAACCCACACACTACACTGTGCTGTTTGTCCGTGTTTTCACTCATTCATTCACTCATTCTTTCTGAAAGCCAAAATTTGCCAAACACTAGCTTAATGTGTTTGATGTGGCCATTTAAAAGGAATGCAAAGCTGGAGAAGATACCACATCTTTGACCAGGGCATTGGGGGAGGGGAGCTCTTCATTCCCTGGGATGGACTTTCCATCAGGAGGGATTCTTCCTGCGTGGGTCTGGAAGGCACTAGATCTCCTTCCACAGCTGAAATGGCTGAGTCAAGAAATGACTCTTGTCAGGGTGGGATGGGACAGGCGGCAGCTCTCTGTATGCTAGAAAGTTCTGGGTCATGGTGCTCAAGAGCAATCAGCCCCTTAGCCAAGGACATGGATTTGCCACTTCCAAGGCCCTCTTTCCCCTAACAGCTGGCCTCCATCACCAGGTATCATAGCCCACTGTGGAAATGCTCACCAAGAAGTGCTCCTGTTCTTCTGAAAGGACTGCCTTGAGACAGAGAGGAAGGCCGAAGATGTCACCAGAGGAGGAGAGAAAGGAACGCTTTCACTGCCCTCACTCTCACTGGCTTTTATAGCCCAGAGGACCATTGCCTGGCAATTAATGCACTGTAAATAGCATCTTGACATGAGGCCAAGGGCATTAAACTTCCTTATCTTCTAGAAAGAGAAAGAGAAATGGTGAGAGCAGCTGTTCTTGAATATCTGGTTGGCTGGGAAGAGAGGGGAAGGGGTTTTAATGCCTCTGTGCCAAGGTGATGTACAGAAGAGTTTGGAGCACTCAAAAGTGTAAAGGTCTAGGAAGTTGGCCCACAGCATATAGCTACCCTCCTCTACTGTTCCTTGGGGCAAATTCCCAGCATCCTCCCCCCTCTTCTACCCTTTCTTTTCTCCCTAGAGTCAGGCCCTAGGATCCGTTTACTTCTCTGCCTTGAAGGAACTGAGTGTGTTCCTCCACAATTTCACTTTTTCCCCACAGTATATTTTTAGGCCAGCTTTTTGTTAGGACATAGCTCACTGGCCTTCTTATTCACAATGGAGAGAAAGGCTAAAGCCAGAGGGACTCACACTTCCTCTAATTATTAAGATCTCAGGCACACACACACACAAAAAGATCTCAGGCACAATCTTTCAAAATTGAGGTGTCAAGGGCCAGGGGAAACCCTCCTGGGAAGTCAGTATGCAGAGTGTTGAAGAAGATGTGGGATAGGAAGAGCCAGGGTTGCCTCAGGGGCTGGAGTGTGGAAGAAATGAGGAAGGACACCTGACAGCCATAGAGACAAAGGACTGAGGAAGGACATCAGACAGTCACAGAGGCCAGCAGAGACTTGGCTGGAATTTCTACATAGGCCTGAAATGGTGGGAGAAAATGCTCTTACTGTGCGAAGTTGACAAAACATTTCATGGGACCTAGAAACATGAGCTGGGAGAAGACTTGCCACACTCTCAAGGGATGCTGAGAGAAGATGGCATGGGTCCCAAAGGATGAAGCCTACCTCAGTTCCTGGTTGCTCAAGACTGTGAGAGAGCAGCCAAGACATGCTGTGCGTTCTCCCCCCAAAATATGATGAAGGCTACCTCAAAGAGTCAATTTGAATCTTGCCTTCCTAAGAAGAAATTTGGCATTCCTCCCTTGTGGCATTTCATAATGTGCCTTCTACCCCCTGTCCCGCTTTCCCTCACATCCTTATCCCAAGGTCAAAATCAGAGCTGGAGATTGTATTTTATGGTTCCTTATTGAGTCAGATTAATAAACCTCACTTTGTGTAACCAGTTCTGGACTCTGAGCTCCTAATTAGCTGAGAACGGAGATAAGGACGGTTGCTGCAAATAGGCTACGAGCCAAGAGGCCAGACCTGCAGGTTATGGCCATGTCTCGCTTACGCACTGGCCCGGACACTGTCAGCAGAACTGCAGCAAACTGAGACCGTCGCCATTCATCCTCGGAGACCAAACATGACAACCCTGCCAACTTCCTGTGCCCAGCGCAAGGTCTCAGAGACATTGCTTACACACGACAGAGCCTGTTGAATGGGCATTGTACAACAAAGGGGCCAAGGGAAAGAACACCCTAACCCTGACTTGACCCCAAGACTAGAACCTCGATCCTGACTTGGTTCCAAGATTAGGGCCCAGGAAAAGACCACCATCCCTGAGAACAATAACCCACCATTCCTTGAACTTGCCCCAGAATCAGGCCACAGAAGCCCACCAATCCCAGGCCACCCAAGAAGCTCGGTTCCCCCTCTCCCCTCCCCTACACCCAATTAATCATATATAAACTGTATTTTCTGCTCAGAGCCCATCCAAGGTGAGGTTTTGAAGGATCAGGGGCCATCAGATCCCTGGCAGACAGACAGGCAGACAGAGTTACTGCAGGTGTTTTGGGGTTTAATAATAAAGACATGAAAAAAATCTGTATAGTATAAATCTATTAACTTTTTTGCTGGGGACAATCTGACCTAGCCAGACTCCCCTGCCCCCTTCTCTGTCTCTGTCACTGTCTCTTCTCTCTGTCTCTTTCTTTATCTCTGTCTCTTTGTCTGACTGTCTGTCTCTCTGTGTCTGTCTGTCTGTCTGTCTGTCTGTCTGTCTGTCTGTCTGTCTCTCTCTCTCTCTCTCTCTCTCTCTCTCTTTCTCTCTCTCTCTCTCTCTCTCTGCCACTGTGCTGCCTCCCCCACTTCAGCCCTTTTTATTGTTATACAAAAAAGTACCTTTTGCAAGTCAATTTCCACATATCAAAACTTCTCATCTGATTTAGGGGTTGTCTAGAAAGATCCATCACCTGAGCAGTTCTCAGCCTCAGAAGACTTCCTGGTTTGCCAGGCACATCTGGGGACTAAGATATACAAAGGCTCTGATAATCCTTCAAAATAACAACTCCATAATATCTAAGATAACAAGCACTGACAAAAGGCTACTTCCAAGCTTAGGTGCATCACTCCTGATACAGGACAGACACAATGGTTCTGCTAAGAATCTGCTACGGGCGCAGCAGACTGAAACTATCCATAGCCAGTTGATGCAATGTGTCACCCCAGCAGAGAGATACCAGGACAAATAATGCAGATGATCACCCTTGAGTCCTGAGACAAAAACCCAGCAGGCTTTTCTTTCACTATCAGGGCCCCCATGCATCCGATTGGCTCAAGGCTAGTTCGTCCCTAAGCTGTGGGCTTTTCAGCTCTTCTTCCTTTGTTTAAGTGGACCAACCCAAAATTAGAGGAAGGAGACCCACTCCAGGACACTCAAAACATTTAAAATCATCAGCCCTTCATGTGTGTGTGTGGACTTGAGGGGTGAGGGGGGCGTGAAGGTGGCTTGTCCACTCTCTGCTCTGCAGGGAGCCTTTCCCTCCATATGTCTTGCTGGGTGAACTTTTTCATTTTTAATAAAGCTTGACGCCTGTCGCTGCCTACTTGTCTGAGACTTTTCCCACCTTGTAATGCTTTAATTGGAGGAGATAATAAACTTAAATGAAGACACCTGGATGGTGGCCGTCTCCTCATCCAGCCTGTTTCAGCAAAAGTCCTATCGAGTTAGCAACCCAGAACTCCCCTTCAGCACTGGAGTTCCCATCCTTTGACGCTGCCTTTCTACTTTAACTTTCCACTTGGCCGTGCTGCGTTTAGAACACAAGGAATCTCTTCCAGCTACAGCAGGCTACCTTGCCTCCCTTGAACAATCTCTTCCCTTTAGCATCACCCACAACTCTGCCTTTCCATTCATCTATATATCTGTAAAGTGGAGAAGACCTGATCCCACTCTCAGGTCACTGTGAGGACGATAGTGGGTCCCCGAGTTCACTGAGCACTCACAGTTCCATATACGATCTCTCCTCTGAAGGACCAGATAGCGCTTCGTGTAGAATATTTGCTTCCTGATGAGACCCTGGAATGTTCTATGGGTCAGAGGCAGGCTGTCCACCAGACCAACAGCAACCTCGCAGGGCAGTTGCTGCAGAGGCCCAGCTGTGTGCAGAGATGACAACTCTTTTAGCAAGACACGTTGTGGTATTGTCTTGTGACCTGGGAGCTTTAAAGTGCAATGAGGGCTCCAGGCATGGCAGGCCCTGAGGAACAGCATGCTGGGATGGGGTCCTTCTCCTCCCCAGTAGCCCCCCTCCTCTGGTGAGAGTAATCTGGTGCCTAGGCCATGAGTCATAGAGCAGCTTGGGCAGGAAGAGGAGAGCTCGGGACACCAAAGCTAAGCCTGCTGGAGTCCATTGCTGACCTTCAGTCTCTGTGTATCTGGAGTCCAGCATCCAGCACCCCCCTGTTTCTAGTAGACAGTGGGTCCTGAGTGATGGCGTGGGGAAGGCAGAGGAGAGCAGAGTGTTGGTGACCCAGCCCAGTCAGAGGAAGCAGCAAAGACAGCAGAGTGCTTCATCTCTACCCTGACCTGACCTCATCCTTTGGATTCAATAGGAGGCAAGTTCCTTTCCCATAGAGGAAATTTCCAGGGCAGGGAGAGCAAAGCCAACATGGGTGGGGCTTCCAATACCACCAAGTGCAGGCAGGTGAAGGGGCCGGTGATGACAGGTTCACGTTGGTGTAAACATCCCCACCCACTCCATGTCATCCAGATGGCCACTGTACACTGCCAAGCTGGATGGAGTCCGTAGCTCAAGGCTCTGTGGTCTCATGATCTTTGCACCTTCTTTCCTTTTTGGTGACGTTTTTGTATCCAGTGTCTTGAAGAGGCACTGGCCACAGTAGACAATCTTTCTTAGAAGAAATACCTCTGAGTCCTGCCTGATCACTTTCATGCCTGTCTATCTTCAGTGGCATAGCCAGGGGAGTGAGGGATGCTGGACTGTCCCCCTGACCTTGGGAAGCTATCTGTCAGCATCTCATGGTGTTAGACATGATGTAACTCTATGCCTGGGAAGCCATGGATGCTATCAAACAAGATGAAATGTTATGGAGTGTGTGTGTGTGTGTGTGTGTGTGTGTGTGTGTGTGTGTGTGTGTGTATGTGTGTGTGTATGTGTGTGTGTAAATAGATTCAATCCAATTATAATTAAGGGATTTATTGATTAGCTGATAGCAAGACGAATAATCTCGGAGCCAGATTTGAGATTGCTGTGAAGGAGGGGCTTGAGGGGAAGACTTTTAAAGGGGAAAAGCACGTGAAGATCTCCAATATCTATGCAAGCAAGTAAAAACTGTTCTGTTCTGCCAAGTGATTAAGGCCACTCGGGACAATCTTTGGGTATTTGTGTAAGCAAGTTACAGAAACAACAACAAAAAAAGGGCAGTTAGTCATTATCATAGCAAGTAGATAGTCATGGCTGTACATTTTTGGGTGTGGGTGGGGTCACTGAGAACTTACCTTCCAGGGACTGAATTCAAAGACAAGTGGCTGGTGGGTACCAAGATAGATGCCTAACATGAAATGGAGCTTTTAGTTAGTTAGTTAGTTAGTTAGTTAGTTAGTTAGTTAGTTTGTTTTGAGACAGGGTTTCTCTGTGTAGCCTTGGGTGTCCTGAAAATGGAGCTTTAACAGAAATTAGGACTTAGGCCCTGGAATACAGCTCTCCGCTCCTCTTCTCTGCTTCAGCCCTCACTCTTTGTCTCTCCCTGATGGTCCCCCTGCTTCTTTGGTAGGCTAAGCTCATGAGAGGCATTTGGGAAAGGCAAGAAGACCCAGCAGTGTGCAGCAACAGGCCCTGGTGGGATTTTCCGCATGGTGGTCCGAGCTGGCCCTGGCTGGGGCCTTAATGTGCTAAGATGAGAAGAAGGCTGAAGCACTTGAGGTGGCCTCTCTATGTTGGTTTGGCTTTGCTCTTTCTAGAGCCATCTGGTATACCTCGGAGGCCTAGAGGTTTGTTCTGAGACGCTCTGTGCTTGCTCTTGGAAAGAAAGCCTGAGTCACAGCCTTGCTGATGGTGCCCTGAGTACACAGTCTTAAGGGTTCAAAAAACACCTGGCCCCCCCAACAGGAGGAGCTTTTGCCTTGGACAGCCTGGGTTCACATCCTAGTTCTGCTGTGTGGCCTTCACACAGTCATTTTTCAGGTTCTCCGTGCCTCAGTTTCCTCAAGAGCTGAGAGTCTCTCATGGGTGATGGTGAGGCTTATACACAAGTTATGGGTGAAACACTTATAGCACACGATGCCCGGCTTGCTGAAGCTCTCTGAGTGTTGGCTGCCTCATTAAGATGATTTATTTAGCACCTACTCTGTGCCTTCCCTGTTAGGCAACAAGGAATGGGAACAGACTTTCTTTTCAAAGAACGGAAGTGAGAGACTGGAGGCGGGGAATTGAGTAGGAAGCTTCCTGCTGCCTAGTCATACCAGAAGGCATGAGGAAGGGTCCTTACTCACCCTGGGCAGCAGATATACAGAGACAGGAGAGTGAGCCCAGGAGGGACCCTGCCATTGCCTGTCACTGACTACACTCACAATGAAGAAGGAGCTTACTGCACCTACTGACATAGCCCCTGGAGACCAGGTGCAAAGCCTAGAAAGTTCCAGGGGGCAAGGCTGTTAGAAAGTACAGAGAAGTCCAAGACATGGGCCTCTGGACTAAACCCCCCCCCCAGTGGGAGGAGCCAGTAGACCACTCCAAAGGCCAACACAGCCTTCCCAAGAAGGAAATCATGTCTACCACCCCCCAGGAAGTCCCTGAGCCAGGCAAAGTAAGGGAAGTCTCATAAGAAGTGTTGATGAGCACCTCTGAGCCAACAGAGCCAAGCAGAAGGAAGGAGAGGGTGGGGTGGCCTTCAGTACCACCAGAGAAGGAGGTAGCTTCCACATCAGGCAAGAGGTGGGTGGGTGCACTGTGGGAGGAGGCCATGGGCAGACATAGAGCTGGCCAGCTGGGCACAGGAGATCAGGTCAAGTGGGAGTCCTGGGGTAAAGGCCAGCTGCAGGAATCACCTGCCTCTACCATCCAACACCCTTCATATCAGCATTGACACAGACAAGGGGCACTTATCTACAGATTCCCACTAAAGCACCCTTTGCTCTCAGAAACTGAAAGGCGAGCAAGGCAGGGAGCAGTTATACTCCAGGAGGTGTTAGTTTTGCTCACTAACAGCAGGTTCCCTGTAAAACCCTGCATTCAAGGATAAAGAAGATGCCACCCATGCACATACAATGTTTTTAGCTGCAAAGGCCAAGGAAGTGATGCTGTTTGTAGGAAGACCGATGCAATGGAGACCACTATTGTCACACATTAAGTCAGTATCAGATCTCCTTCGCCTTTTCTCTCACTTATTGGTCCTAATCTATATAGGTACATATAATGATGTATCTGCAAATGACAGGAAGTTAGAAATGAAACCTTTGGGGAGCAAAGGGGACTAATAGGAGTGGCAGGGCAGTGACAGGGGAAGAGGGGAGGGGGGAAGTGGATACTCAGAGTACAGAACATGCTTGCATGATGAATGGCTTAAGTAACCCTGTAAAATAAAATAAAGTAAAATACATTGGCTCAAGCCTTTCGATCTCTTGCAGATGAACAGCTTGGATTTTTTTTTGGGGGGGTTAACAATTCATGTGATTCATGCATGTGAACAGCAGATATGAGCTCTTTTGTTTATAAAGCTATGGAAACATCTATTCCTTTGGTACAAAGGCATTAGTCTTCTAGGATATTTATTAGGTGGATTGCAAAAAGTCTCTTCTGGTTAAAATCTCTCTAACAGGCACATAATAAACCCTGCTGGCTCTCCATATTTCCCTCTGCCTGGAAGAGCCTCTCTGGTGCACTCACCTTGCACCTTGAAAAGTACAAAGGATTACAAGAGTCAAACTGGTTCTGGAATCCTAAGAGCTGAAATTCAGTGACCTTGGACAGGTTTTGTGGTTCCATTTTCTGTGAAGGCAGAACGCGTTTTGAAAAACATAGTACATACAAGGCATAAAACATTCGCTGCTTTTCAGGGTTAAGTGTCCAGGGGTTGGTCTTTTAATGGTTTGAAACTATTGTCTAATGCGTCTGACACAATTCTGGGAGGAAGGGTTTATTTAGGCTCACCGTTTGCAGGTAGTTTATCATGGTGAGGAAGGCATGCATAGGAGCATGAGGCAGCAGGTATCGTATTCTCAGTGTGGGGGAGTGATGGTGGGTGGGGGAGGGGCACTGCTCAGCTTAGTCCATTTCATTCGTCCAAAGCCACAGATCAGTGGACAGTGCTATGTCAGCCAGGGAGTCCGCCCAGCTCAGCTCACCTAAGCTAGAAGCTCCCTTCCCAACACGGCCACACACAGGCTTCTCTGTCTGATCTAGATGTCAAGTTGACCACCATCAAATCACTAGCAGATTTTCAAAGGGACAGATGTGTTGATTCCAACTTTTCTTCATAAAAATCACACTTTGACATTTTGTCTGTTTGCTCTGTTTTTAATTTTAGGGCACAGGATCTCACTAGGTAGTCCAGGTTTGGCCTGAAATTCAACCAGTCAAGCGCTGAGATCACAGGTGCCCACCACCGCACCCAGCTTTTACAGCCACATTTAAAGTAAAAAGCCGAAAGCATATATTAAATCCTGGAAAGATGGCCATCAAGTTCTGTTTCTTGGGAGTTTGTGGAATACGGAAGTCTCAGATCCGAAGGCATAAGGAAAAGGCACACTCTTAGTAGCACGCACAGAAGGGAAGAGAGGCAAGTGCAGCTGCCTGAGGGGGATGGGTGAGGAAGGCGGGGTGAGAGTCCTGCTTCCTAACAACATACCAAAAGTAAACTACCATAACTTAAATGTATGCATTATGTTTGACATCAATGGCATTGAAAGAAAGCTCAGAAACTGACTAAAGCAACATTTGATTAAAGCCATGAATATGTTGAAGAAAATGCCTTGTCTGAAAAAAAGGTGAGAACGCACTCTGAAAGCTTATGCATTCTTCCTCAAACACCATCTTACTGACAGTGTATGTGTGTGCATGAGTATCTGTGTGTGTGTGTGTGTGAGCATGTATAAGTATGTACGTGAGTGTGTACATGTGTTAGCATGTGTGAGTGTGTGTATGTGTGTGAGCATGTATAAGTATGTACGTGAGTGTGTACATGTGTTAGCATGTGTGTGTGTGTGTGTGAGTGTGTACATGTGTTAGCATGTGTGAGTGTGTGTATGTGTGTGAGTGTTGTATGTAGTTCAGTGATCAATTAATTCACTTCTCACCCTGAGACTGCCTCCACACTGCGTGGCCACAGGGCTATAAACTCCTTTCCATCTGCTCACCTCTGCTTTGTGCAGCCTTCTAACTATTTACTGATTTGTGGATCTGGGGATAGAAGCCAGAGCTCCCTTCTGCTTGACTCTAAATCCGGTCCTGGCTCTTCACTCTCAGGATCATGCATGAAGCTAACCATGGGCTCTGTGTTGACAACTTCTGTGTTTGAAACACACACACTCACCCGTCTTATCAGAGTTAGCATCTGAGTCGCCAGGTAAAGTGGCTCACCTCATTACCTTTGGCAGGGCACAAAGTCTCTTCCTTAGCGTCCAGTGTCTTCCACCTCACCAAGGAGTACCTCACCTCCTTCTGCCCTCTTATTCAGGGAAGGGTTTGTTGATTTTGTGTGTCCTAGACTCAGAACTAGATTCTTTTGTTATGTCAGCTAGCTCCAGACGCAAATAGTCCCAACTCCTGTCTACTCTCCCTTCCGCTTTGCTTGCCCTGTGAAGAGAGGGGCACTGTCTCTCTTCCACATCTTTGCAATGCCTTCTTTGCAGCCCCTCACGTCCAACCCAGAGTACCCAAAAAGGTAACCGAGATAAAAATGTTAATATCAAGAGCATAAATAGGACATGGCCACCACTCAGCTTAGTTACACCCTCGGCATGGTCTGCTAATTGGCCACATTGGTTCTTCATCTCCATGGTCATTTATATTTGGTTAGTTCTGTTTTTTTTTTTTTCCTTACATGCCTGGGTAAAATCTTTGGAAACATTATATTCGTGTGACCCTGCATTTTAAAATCGTCTGAAAAAAAATCATCTGAAGATGATCTCTTTAAATCTTCCTGTCTTTTATATGAGTGTTTTCCCTATTGTTGCATACATATGAACGAAGACCTTCCATCCACATGGACGGGCGTGTCCTCAAGCAGGAGACATGAGCAAAGAACTGTTGTGGCATGGCTACACTCACACATTCTCTTGGTGAATCAGCAATGACATCTTTGAAAAATGCTGCTTCCTTGACTTCCTTGCTTGCTTTGCAATAGGCGTATCACCATTGGACTCTTTAGAATGAACAATAAACACGCTTTTAAAGAATAATTCAGACTTAAGGAGGAATGACCTGCAAGCTAATGAGGCCAAGCGAAGGCATTGCACTAAAGTACACCGAGGCTGCTGGAAAGGCCCCTCCTGAAGTCCCTCTAGGACGCACACACTGGGGCACAGCATGCTTCTGAAATGACCTGCTCGTCGGCCCTTGGAATAGGGACTGCTTTCCCATACCCATGGGACTTTACTTACACTGAGCTGGAGAAATGCTGCTGCCTTCTAAAACGCTGTTTCCCTAGGCCCTGGGGCAAACAGTGTAACCTCAGCTTTTACGGTGTAGCTCCCCATTTAAATTATATAAAGTTGACACAATCAAGAGCCTTACCGGCCTTTGCAGTCCTGCGTGTAATAAAATAAGTGACCTCTTGGTTTCCCAAGTGCTCTTTTGGGGTTACTTTTCCACTAGTAT
This sequence comes from Acomys russatus, assembly GCF_903995435.1. Lineage (NCBI taxonomy): Eukaryota > Metazoa > Chordata > Mammalia > Rodentia > Muridae > Acomys > Acomys russatus. The sequence continues at coordinate 39,492,605 of NC_067161.1, forward strand.
GGTTTTATTTGTCAGTCAGTTGAGGCACAATTACTTGCTCTTTCATATAATCAGAGCTTGTGACTAGGCTGAAACTGCCATGGCCACAAGGAATAATGCACTGGCATCAGTGTAACTTTAAAATCTAACACTCAGCCAGGCAGCGGTGGTGCATGCCTGTAATCACAGCACTTGGGAGGCAGAGGCAGGCGGATCTCTAAGTTTGAGGACAGCCTCGGCTACAGCCATTTATTTGACTATATGCAGCAGGACTGCAATGGCCAGTAACATTCTTGACTGTGTTGACTTTATATAATTTAAAGGGGAGCTACACCGTAAAAGCAGAGGCTACACCATTTGCCCCCAGGGCTTCAGGACATAGCATTTTAGAAGGCAACAGCATTTCTCTAGCTCAGTGTAAGAAAAGAGCAAGTTTCAGGGCAGCCAGGGCAACACAGAGAAACACTGTCTTGAAAAAACAAAAGCCAACCAACCAACCAAACAAACAAAAAATCTTAACACTCGAAACCACAAATAGAGCAGAAAGTATGCACACTGAACAGACACTAGAGGATATACCATGTTATCTCCTGAATGCGATGTCACCTACATGCCCAAGCTGCCCGCATACCTGCCCCTCTGAGCAGTGCCCAGAGGCCGGTGGGTCAACCTTCCCCTTGCTGGAACAAGTGCTGCGCTTGTGTGGTTAGATCTGGGCTCTGCCATCTCCTGTTGCTGCTGCTGCTGTCGCATACTGAGGGAAACAAATTTCCCCTTTCAATAGCCCTGGGTTTCCTGGGGACTCCGGCCCATCTGAGACCCTTGCTCCCTAGACAGAGACCCTTGCTCCCTAGACAATATTGCATAATTGCCCCCCCACCCCCCAAGCCCACAAGAGGATAAACAATGAGATGTTCCTGCTGAGATCCAGCCCTGCCCAGGAATCTAGAAGGACAAAACTCCCGAGACAGGTGCCACTGCTACACCCTCTTTGGAAGGGACTTTTCCCGAGTTTTAAATTGAGGTCAGCCCCAATCATTTTGCCCTAAGGCTTCCATCAAACAAGAAGGTAGTTCGCTTAAGCCCAGTGGTCACACGATTGTGATGGACTTTCTGAAGGCGATGGAATTTCTTGGTTTTGCCGAGTGGCATCCATCTCACTGTTCTACTATAATTACAAGTGAGGTTAAACTCGAGAGATCTGCCTGCCTCTGCCCCCCAGGTGCTGGGTTAAAGGTGTGCACCACCGCGGCCTGGACGAATGTTAGATTTTAAAGTGACACCTGCAAACAAATTAGCTCATCAGTTAAAGGAACCTGTGCCAGCGGTCATTATGTCTGTGAATGCGCAGTTTAACTAGGCTAGTGTGGAAGGACTTGGCCTGGGCGGTGCTTCTTCCTGATGCTTGGGAAAAGAAAGTGGAAAATGATAGATCTTAACCTTATCTGTAATATAGCAGGACTAGAAAGAAAACCCAACTGGGTAAAGAGCTGTGTCACTGAGAGGAGCCGATTCATTAATATTCCTAGGTAAAAATAAGGGTATTCGTTTTAATTTAGAAGACTATATGAAAAGGTTTTTCGAGACAAGGTCTCAGGCTGACCATGAACTCCTGCTCCTCCTGCCCCCACCTCCCTAGAGCTGAGATGACAGGCATGAGCCACCATCCCCAGCTGCTTCTGAAGATTTTAAAACCATTCATTCATTCAACCAACAAGTACGCATTTAACATGTAGGGAAATGCCGGGGGGGCTCTTTCAGGCTTTAGGTCTATGAACACCGTGTGGTGTGGGGGCTGCCTCGCTTGTTGGTTAGTGCTTTGTTTAACTAGCATTTTCAAAATAGTATGATCTGTGTGAGTAGCTTTAGCAAAATTTGAAGGAGGAAATAAAATGTGGACAAATCGGTATCTTTTGAAATACCCATAGTTTTGTGCTCCAAAGACAAGCACCTGTGTGCCTTTGAGATTGCCTGTGCATCTCTACATATGGGGTTGGCAGTTGGGGGGGGGGGGCATGGGGCACTCACTGGCGTCTCTCCTGATAGCTTTCACTTCTCAAGTCTGTGCTCTAGAAGCTTCTAGATAATTAGTTTATGGTAAACGGAGAATGGTCTGAGGATTAAGAACTATGTGAAAAGAAAAGGAAGAAGAGATAAACAGATGACTTAGAAAGAGGTATTTGAATGTCTTCTCCACCTGCACAATAAACCAAATTAAGACTGGGCTAGAGGAAGGGCTTCTTAAAAAGGAGGGGCCAGGGAGTGGTCACATCATGGTGAGGTACTGGGGCTATCTCCTTATTTAGTGAGTTTAAGGCCCTCTAGTAGGTCTTAGGTCCTGTGGTAACTTTGGAATTTGGAGCTAGCAGCTGGCTTTGTCTAGTGTTTTGCACGGGCTTTTGTGAGAGTGGGCTCCTGGTCAGAAGAGAAAGGCCAGCATCTCTTAGCCCACACCATCTTGGCCTTTGTCCCCAAACCTTTGGCACTGAAGCCTACCTGGTGGTGGTGGTGGAGACAACAGTTTCATACACCTTTAATCCCAGCACTATTGAGGCAGATATTTGTGATTTTGAGGTCAGTCTGGTCTACAAAGTGAGCTCCAAAACAGCCAGGGCTCTTAACACAGAGAAATCCTGACTAGCCTTAGGGGGAGGAATTGAATTAAATAGGTTTACAAGAGCAATTAATCTGCTAATTTACTTCACATTTGTATCTCTCTCTCTCTCTCTCTCTCTCTCTCTCTCTCTCTCTCTCTCTCTCTCTCTCAACAAAACCTAACTATGTATCCCAGACTGGTTTGGAGTTTTCTGTGCAGACCAGGCTGGCCTCAAACCCACAGAGATCTGCCTACTTCTGATTCCCAACTGTTGGGATTAAAGTTGTATGCCACCACACCCAGCTATACATGTGTTTATAAATGTTATTGTGAGCTGGAGACTTCAGGCAAATATGTTTCTATTTAATGTGATGAATGGCCTGAAGCTCAGGCTTTTATTTGTTCTGAACACTGCAGAGTTTAGGCACCATGCAGGGAATACTGCCTGACAAGTAGAAGACAGAGCCAAGTGTTTTCTAGAAGGCAATGCTATGATCTCATAGTCGAAGGTATTTTATTTACTTATTTACTTACCTATTTACTTAGTTTTAGTAATCGGACGCACACTGTTGACCAGTACAGCTTTGGCACTGTGAGGACAGAGGATGACATTTTTCTAAAGGTCAGATTCATTTCCTAAGAGCCCCGCCTGTCTCAGAAGCCATACCAGCACTGTTCTTATTCTGACTCGGGTTGGGAAGCCCAAAGTCAGAAATCTTGGTTAATGGGAGAACTATCTTCGTACATACTCTCCTTGTTTTCCCTTTTCTATAAAGAATGTGGTGTCTCTGGATCTGCGTTGTGGGTGTATTTCTGTAGTGTGGACGTGCAGGTGTGAGCACCGCCTTGCAGCACCTTTGAGGGAGAGTAATAGATAACTCTGGAATTGTATTAGTATCTCTTGGTATTTCAAGGGAAGTCTTGGGCATGAGGCCCGCTATTGATTTAGAACCATTCTCTGAAATCAAGTAAGTGAATCAAACCACTGATGAAATTAAAGAAACAAGGAGCCACAGAGGGAAAATGCCCAATGTAAGAATCAATAGTTATTCCTTTCAAGACAGTCACATCTTGAAATTAGCAAGTAATTTGTTATTGTCTCCCCAAGCCACTTGGTGCATAATTAGAGAGTCTCACTTTTGAATAGCCCATGTTGAATTCACAATGGAGAAGAGGAAATTTCTGAACAATTAGATCCGGCAGACAATTGAAGATGTTCCCCAAAGGTCTGAGCTTCCTTTTCTTCTCCCCGGTGGGTTATCTGACTATGGAGCCAGGTCTGGAGGAGCAGCTGCAGTGCAGTTTAGAATCTGAATGAGAGAAGGAGGAGGAGGAGGGAGGAGGAGGGAGGAGGAGGGAGAGGGAGGAAGGAGGAGGAGGGAGGAGGAGGAGGAAGAAGGAAGAGGAGGAAGAAGAAGGAGGAGGAAGAGAAGAAATAAAAGGAAAGGAAAGGATGCGACTGCTCCTAGGAATCGTGGAGGAGAAAGTTTATTGTAGATAAAAAGGGAGACAAATCAGAGGTGGGGACATCTGGGAGAATCTATAATAAACATAACCAGTCTGAGCTGGTCACTGTAGCGAGAGGGGGAGGGGAAAAAGAAAGAGGGGAAACTAGGGGCAGCAGCCAGGAGGCCGAAGGTACAAAATGGGCAGGTAACCAAAACATAAGGTCTAGCCTTTGGAGGAAGGGCAGGCCAGCCCAGGCCAGGCCAGGGCAGAGAGGAGGTGTGCCAGCCATACCCTGTAACAAGTAGAGGCTGGGGGATGCTGGGAGAACTTGGAGGCCAGGTCCCTTTTAGTATGTTAAACAGGGACCTCAGCTGTTTTTCTTGGGTTTGAAACATAACAGAATCCATATCTCCATGCACAATATATCTGGGCAAGCCTTCTAAAAGACCCAGTTTAGGACCGAGGGTGGAGGCAGACAAGCTTTAATAACCCACTAGGGCCACTAACAAAAGTAAATGCATATTAGTGACTCAAGAGATACCAGGATTCCGAGCCATCTGTGCAGCTGGGACCTAGTGTGAGATTCACACTATGAGGCCAGAAACCATCTCCGAATCAGAGCGGTGAATTGGTGGGTGTGGATGAGTGGGGAGAGAGCCGCCTCCACACTGAGCTGGGGAGATTTGGGGTACAGTTCCTTGGTCTGGGTCTCCCTTTTATCATATTCATCTGAGAAATTGGACAAATTTTCAAAAAGTTTTGAGGAAATTTTACTTCTAAGAAAATTATTAATAGTAAATTTACATTATACTCTGGTCTCTTGTGGGGTGGAATGTTGTCTGGTTTCTATTGAGAATGCCCAGTCTTGGTAGAGAAACCACTTCAAACATCCTCTGAGCTTCCTCCCAGTCTCACTTTCACTCTTAGAGAAGTAGGGAAAGACGTGAGCTGTATAAAACTACTTTCTTTTCCTGGTTTCTGTAAAACAGAAAGGGCAGTGAAGGGGTCATTATTTGGACTGGTTGGCATAGGTCATAGGTCGCTTTGTAACTGAGTTCTGGGAGTGCGAGCTAAGTGAAATAATTCAGCCACAATGTGACAACTATCGCCTGAGTCCCCTTATACAAGGCACTCTAGAGTCATCATAGGCACAGTAGGAATGGCAGGGTGGGGAGAGGTCATTGTTTAGTGGGCACAAAGCTCCCACTGAGTAGTGAGAAAGAGCTTTAGAGAAAAACCAATACTTACCTTCAGTGCACTGAACTGTACACTTAAATTTTAAGCTGAATGCTTAAACATCAAAACTTAAACATTAAAATTTAAGTACGCTTAAAGTTGTAAATTTTGTCGTGTACATCAATCACAATTTCTAAAATTAGGAGAAAATGTGGGGTACAGTTACTTAGACGAAAACAAACTGAGGTCCTAAAAATACAACAAGCAGGAAGGGACTTGCTGAGTTTGGTGAGAGAGGAGGAGGGATGAGAGGAAAAAGGAAAGGTAAAAGGAAGGGAAGGAAGGAGGAAGAGAGGGAGGGAGGGAGGGAAGGAGGGAGGGAGGGAGGGAGGAAAGGAGGGAGGGAGGGAGGAGGGGCATGCTAGCTGGCTAGGGAGCACACCAAAAACTAGGGAACTGGGCTGAACACTGGGCTGTGGCTCCCCCTAGTGACACAAAGGTGGAACTAAGGCGCCCTGGGGCTTACTGCAAAGAAGACCGCACTGATGTTCTGGAGCAGCGGACCCCAGACCAAGGACCCAAAAGAGTGAAAGTACTTGAGATACAGGTGTCAATGAATGAACGCAAGGCCAGAGAAGACAGGACACAGATGGAGAGGAGGGCCAAAGAGAGAGAGGCAACTTAGAAAAAGACTTAGACGCAGGCAGCCTGCCGGTGAGCAAGCTGGTGGGGCCAGGGAGGGAGCAGGGAGGGCAGGCTGGGTATCCAGACACAGCTGGACTGCATGGACGCAAGCACACCACCAAAGAGAAACGATCCTAATGGCACAGTTTTCAGTTGGAACCCCCCTCTCCCTAGAAAGCTACAAAGTGCCGGGGGTGCGTTCCCACGCGCTCATCTCATTTGTGTCCACCACTTACCTGGCTGGGTGCCCCCAAAAGAGATTTTCCTATAATTGCAAGAACAGTGGGGCCAGTGAGAAGGCTCAGTGGGTAAAAGTACTTGCTGCCAAACCTGACAGCCTGCGTCTGAGCCCATAAACATACATGGTGGGAGGAGGGAACAGACTCTAAAAGCTGTCCTCTGACCTCTGTATGACATTTATACCCCTGCTACACACACACACACACACACACACACACACACACACACACGCACACACACACCAAATAAATAAATAACAAAGTAAATAATCTTTGCATTTTGTCTTTAAAAGAATAATACTATAGCTCTCAGTCCCAGCCTACAAATGTGGGAGGGAAGACAGATTAAGTCCAGCAACTGTGAAAATAGCAGTGAGCTCACCTATCCCAATGCTCTCCCCCACCCCCACCTCCACCCCTGCCTCCTTCCCCACCCGCACCCCTACCCCTCCCTCCTCCCCCACCCCCACCCCAAGCATGTTGTCCCTCACACTTCTCCTTAGCCTCCTAGGAGGCAAAGTCTGGCTTCAGGAAGAGTCCCGAAAGGAAAGCAGCGGGTCCAGACATCTGCCTGATATCTTTTTCAGTCTCCATTTGGTCAGGTGCTGCAAGCATCTGTCCCCAAGGATGGAGACACAGAACAAGAACATACCTGTGCCTTCTAGAAAATCACAGATGGTCACCCTGGGGCTCTCCCCTGTAGTGTGACTTTGATGGACTGGGTTGATTCTGACTGTCCACTTTCTTATTTATTGTGGGGGTACTTGTGGGGTAGCCATATGTCCCCATCCTTCTGTAAAGCTTCGGGGGGGGGGTACAGCAGTACACGAAGTTGGGGAGAACCCCTCCGTTCTCACACAGCTAGATTCTGATTCATCCTTCTGTTTGTACTACGATTTCTTTTCTTTTTCTTCAATCGCATATAGTTGCTATGTGACAAACCTCTATTATAAGCGTGTGGCACCTACTTAATATTCTGAAGAACCTTCGAGAGAATGGCTTTAACACCATCATTCTTGTATGTAAGATGAAATGCAACATGGGACACAGACACAGACACAGTTGTCCCCGAGCCACTGGCCAAGGTCCGGCTCTCACTCCCTAGCCAGGAGTTTACCTGGCTCTCCCTAAGCCGCTTGCTTTCTTTGGTGTCACTTTTTTTTTTTTTTTTTTAATGTTTTCTGCATTTAGTTCTGAAGAATCTGTTTCACTTCTCCACTTATCCCTGAGGCAGACGGCCTCAAGAGCGCTTTGACCCTGTGTCTCATCAAAGCTCCAAGCTGACAGTGGCATGAGGGACTCCTAAGAGACAGGCTCGTTTCTGAATTTGCCCTATTAGCAGGCCTACCACCCCAAGCCAACTTGATGTGTAAAGCCACATACAGACTCGAGAGCTTGCCCTAAGTCTGAGTGCTTCAGGAAACTCTGTGAGCTTTTCTTAATCTTTTATTTAGGGTTTGCGCGTGTGTGCGTGCGTGTGTTGCAGTGTGCGTGTGTGTGTGTTGCAGCACACCCCTGGAGGCCAGAAGACTATTTTTGTTGTCAGTTCTCTCCTTTCACCATGTGAGTCAGGGGGACCTGACTCAGTTCAATCAGGCTTGACGGCAAGTATCTTTGCCTACGAAGCTATCTTGTGGGCTTTAAATAATTTTGTGTGTATGCTGGGGGCCGGGGGCGCTGGGCAACTTTGCTGGACTTTATGCTGTACTCTTATCTTTCCAGATATCTGAGAAGTTAAGCCAGGAAGATAGGGTGTTCAAAGTCAGAGTGAGTTCCAAGCCAGCCTGGACTGCAGAGTGAATTTAAGGCCAGCCTTGGCAAAACTGGTAGAACCCTGTCTCAAAAGGTAAAAAGGAGGCTGGAGATGTTTCCTGGTGGTAGAACTTACTTAGCTACGCAAGTCCCTGGGTTCTATCTATCCATACTACAAAACAGCACAACCTTCACTCACCTCTAATGTGAGTTACGTTGGCATAAATGCTGCGTCATACTAAACGTAAGCAAAGCTTGTGAAAGCAGGAGTGGAAAACAAAGGAAAGGAGCCGCTGGGTTTCTAAGATGACGGTCATTGGACTTGTTGCTGTCTCCAGAAGTGGCTCGTTTTGGCTGCTGGATCCAGGCCAGCCCAGGAGATAACACCCTCGGGGCCTGGTCCCCTCCTTTTGGGGTTTCCTCCCTTCTGTGCAGAGGGCTAAGGCAATAGGAGCAGTTTCCACTGGCCAGGGTCATGGCCTCGGCACCGGGGGAGCGGCTGCTGGAGGAGGCGCGGTGCTCCGTGTGTTTGGACTTCCTGCAGGAGCCCATCAGCGTGGATTGCGGCCACAGCTTCTGCCTGCGGTGCATCTCCGAATTCTGTGAGAAGTCGGACAATGCACAGGGAGGCGTCTATGCCTGTCCCCAGTGCAGGAGTCCCTTTAGGCCTGCCAGCTTCAGGCCCAACCGGCAGCTGGCCAGCCTGGTGGACAGCGTGCGGCAGCTGGGGATGGGCACGGGGCATGCAGGGACACGCCAGTGCTCGAGGCACGGCGAGGACCTGAGCCGCTTCTGTGAAGAGGACCAGGCGATGCTTTGCTGGGTCTGCGACACCAGCCCTGAGCACAGGAGCCATCGTACGGAGTCACTGCAGGAGGCTGCCAGACGCTACCAGGTGAGCCGAGCTGCTGCTCAGATTCCCATGTAGAAACTGGGAAGACAACTGGGCAGATGATGTGGGAATGTGATGGGGCGTGGTCCAGACAGAGCCAAAAGGTCCTACTACTTACATCAGTAGTAACTGACTTTCAAGCAAGCACCTTTCTTTGCTGGTCTCCCCGCTCCCCCACTCCTCCCTCCCCCCCCCTCGCACCACACCCTTACTAGCTCACACTCACCTAAGCTGGGGTAGCTTTCACAGTGTGTGGCCCCTAAGGAGGCGGTTCCTACCCGCTTCCGGCCCCTGTGTTATCTGGGCAGCAGCAGAAGGCAAAGGCCGCGCATTCATCTTCCTCCAGAGTTGCTGGAAACGTTTTAAAATACATTTAAGTTTCTGACTTCCTGAACAGCCAGCGCCAGGAACGCCAGCGTCGTCTGTCCTTCCGGTGGCAAGCGTGACCACTGTGTTGTACGCAGCACTAGCTTTCTTAGGATGTTTGCAGGTTTGTTTTCTCTGAAATTAAAAATTGGGGGATTTCCCTCAACTCGTTGGAAATATCTCTCTTGAGTTTGCTGCTTGCTTCCTCTTAGGTTTGTACAAATTCAGGCATGAGGTATTTTCTCACCAGATTTAAAAGATCCCTCCTGTCCTGAAAATGACCCACAGAGCTTGGCTAGCGACACATCTCTGATACTGTTTTCTGTAGGTTTTTTTTTTTTTTTTCTTTTTCAAATGCCAAACAAATATAATTTAGACCTCTCAACCAATCAGCTGTAGCTGCCAGTGGCCCTGTGCTCAGTGTGCACAGCTCTTATCCTAAGCAAGCACATATCCAGCAAAATCTGCTCTGTCACGGTTGTTCTCAGGCCTGCTGTGCTGTTTGTCACTCACCTCCTTGGTGTGACTCATGTTTTTTGGGGGAAACTGACAGAGCTTTAGTCCACCTGCTGGGCTAAATGGTCCAACAGCAAAACAAATCCCACCCAATCTTGTCAGGCACCACGAAGAGTTCCGAGGCCATTTTATATGCACTACGGTGACCTCCTTTCCAGTGTAAACCATGGGTATGTAGGTTTATCGAGTAACTTTTATGGTGGATTTGTATTTTTTTTCTTTTCAGGGCATCTTTATATATGCGTTCTGAAGTAGAGATGCACACACGTGCTTCCTGCAGGCTCCCGTCACTGAAAGGAGATGCAGTTCTGAGTTTGGTCCCCAAACCCATATGATGGAAGGATAACTGTCTCCTGAAAATTGTCTCTGACCTCCATATGTGTCTCTGGCACTCTTGTGGGTGTGTGCGCATGCACGCGTGCACACACACTAAATAAGTGTTTTTTTAAAAGCCCTTCTTATATTAAGTAATAATAAGAAATTTCATCATAGTTCAGCCTGTCCATAGCAGACAGCTTTTCCTCTACGGCAACATTGTTTTTTATATATTTACTGTAAACATTTTTTTTTCAAAATTGACATTATCTCTTATAAAGTACAATTATTTATCATATAATTATATTTTCAGCATTAAATATACTACAACACCTTATTTGCATTCTATTGTTGCTTTATCTTTTCACCTCACACTTTAACATGTTGGTTTTACTATTGGAAAACGTGACATAATGAGAATTTTTCAGGCACATATTGGTGCCTAGCACCAGGCGAGGTATCTGGTGAATTTCTTTAGGGACTCCCGCAGCCGATCTTTGTACTTTATGTCAAAGCAAACTAAAGACTCGAGAGAGCGCATCTGCAATGACCCTGTCTTCCCAAACAGAGGATGCTCCAAGCGGCTTTGGAACTTGTGAGGAAGGAAATGGAGGAGGCTCTGGCGCAGGAGGTCACTGTGGGGAAGAAGACCATCGTCTGGAAGGCGAGTAGAGAGCTGTGGCTTCAGGGGCTGGCAGGCTAAGGGTGTGAGCCGGTCCTGCTTCACCTTTAACACTCTCACACTCAGCCTCCAACTCCTTATTTCCCCCAGAAAAGCATCATAGTGCCCTCCTGGGTCAAACTGTCCCTTTTAAAGTCCTGTTGATGTGGCCTGTCTTATAAGTAAGTTGCTTTGTTGTCTGAATTTCCTTTTCTCTGAGACAGGATTTCTTTGTGTAGCCCTGGCTGTCCTGGACTCCTATCCCAGACCATGCTGGCCTCTAACTCACAGAGATCCTCCTGCCTCTGCCTCCCCAGTGCTGGGATTAAAGGCGTGTGCCACCACTGCCCAGCTGCTGCCCGAATCTTACTGTCAAACTCACCACTGTAACCCAGTCGCCTTCATCCATGATTCACAAGCAGATCTGAGATGAAGGAAAATATACAATGTGTGTGACACAGTGCAAAGATCAGGGACCAAGCTACACAAGGACAGTGAGCTGTCTGCAGTCACCCTCCCACATGTTCCTCTACCACACCTCACCAGCCCCTTTTTATTGCTTATGCATGTCATTTGCATCCCCACAGACAGGATGCTTCTTAACCTGGGATATCTCAAGATGTGTCACAACTTGTCGCACACTGCCGCCACCTACTGGGCAGAGTCAGGAATGATGGCTGAACACGGTGGGAGGCGTGTGTTCCCCACCCTTGGACACTGAAACAACACTGTCGTTTATTTACAAGTGTGTTGGGCGGCATTCCCAGCTGCCCTAACACACATGCACCCGGCTCATGGCCTGTGGGAGGAACACACCTGCTACAGTGTTCAAGATTCTCCCTGCACCTTCGATAGAGAGCTGCTCGATGGTGTCAGACTGAACATTAGAAATCACGGCCATATTATGTATGCAGTGTGGTGTATGCTATCCAAGATATATTCTTATTTTTTTCTTTCTTCTACAAATAACATTTTCTAATTTTTTTTTCTAAATCTTTTCTTTCTTGTTGAACCTGAGGGTTGAAAATACAGTTCTTTATAGCAAATAGCCTCTGCCCTCAAAGAAATGTGGTTTTTTTGTTTTGTTTTGTTTTTGTTTTGTTTTGTTTTTGTTTTTTATTTGTTTGTTTGTTTTTTGTTTTTTCCTACACTTTCCTTCTGGGATAAGTTTTTACTCCATTCTAACCACTGTCTCCAATATGGGTAAAGTTAAACATTGATTCTCAAATTAATGATATTCAGGCTTATAATTCAAGTTCAAGTTACTTGCTCCCAATCTCGGGCTGCCCAGGGACCCAGGCAATCTGAATCCTATAACCAAGACCTGGGTCCTCACATCTAGAGCCTCTAAAGGCCGTGCTAGCATGGATGTGGTGGTAGGATTCCCGTGTGAAGACAAGTACTCCTGCAAGGTTTACAGTCAGTGACGTGGCCACGGGAGACACAGGCAACAAGAGATGTTTGAGAAACTCCATCAAATCCCCCAGTCTCGGCACTTGCAACTTTCACATTTTAGAGGGGTGGGGTGAGGGATGATGATCAGCTGGAGCCTCTGCTCATTGCTGCCTCATGTGCCCCCAGTAGTGTGGCCTCCTGCATTGGGGAGTCCTGTGCATATTTAACAGGAGCCTCCCCTTTCGGAAACCAGGCCATGAAATTCTGATTTATTTGATTTTAGAAGATGGCCAGGACCATGTGAATGTGGTGATTTAGAAAAATAGTGAAAGGAGAGGTATGGAAATTTGGAGGAAGATGTTGCCTTAAGAGAAGGGGACAGTTAACACAGCTGGTTCTAAAAAAATAAATGGTATCCTGTCCTTCAGTGACATCAAGAAATTATTAACACTAGAAACAGAACTGAGAACGCGGGAGATGGGTGCTCTGGGAGGATGATTTGCCTCTCACAGTTTACAGCTGGTTTCCTAAATATGAATCTCAGGAGAATCTTATTGAGATACAGTGACCCATAGCAAGCTCTAATCCTTGGATCTCTTCAGGAGTTGTAGATGTGAGGTCTTTAGATAGAAACTCTTAAATATGAACCATAAGATGCCAGGCAACAGCTATGATATGGAGAAGCTTATTATATGAGCATGGGGGAGGAGTGGTATGGGCACCCGGAGAGAAAGAGAGTCAGAGAGAGAGAGAGAGGGGAAGAGCAGAGCAAGAGAGGAACAGAGAAACAAGAGAGAGACAGGATGAGTTTGTCCTTTTATATACTCCTGGGTAGAGGCACACCTAATGGCAGGCAGGTAATGATGTCAGAGGTTGCTAGGCAGACTATGGCAGTATACTAACAGAAACCAGGATAATAATCTGAAGATAATGTGCAAGCAGCGCCCGAGTAATGCTTAGCTCTTTCTCCATTGTGCAGAAAATGTTAGCCATCATTATCATGCAGTAAAGGATGCGCAGGGCCGGGGAGATGGCTCACTGGGTCACGTGCTTGTCACGCATCCACGAGGACCTGAATTCGGCTCTCCAGCGTTCACATCAAAAGTTTGTTGTGGCGGGGTGTGCCTGTCACCTTAGTGCTAGAGTTGACAAAGCAGATTCCTGAGGATTGCTGGACAGCCTAGCTTACACAGTGAGTGCTGCCTTCAGTGAAAAATACTGTCACTGAAAATGATAGCCGAACAGTAGAGAAAGACACCTAAAGTAAATCTCTGGTCTCCACATATGCACTCACAATTGAACATACCTGTACACACACACACACACACACACACGCACACGCACACGCATGCACGCACGCACGCACGCACTAAAAAAAAAATCCTTTCTTAATCTCAAGCTTTTCAGTTACAAATCTAGGTTTTAAAAAAATCTCAACGCCCCCTCCGCCAGCTGTTGTTTCTGTTCTAGTATATACAGCAGCTAGTAGGGTAGATAGTAACTAGCATTGTGTGATGACCCTGTGCTGGACACTGTTCACAGATAGATAGATGGGCACTGGCCTTCCCCCGCCGCCACATGTCTCTTCCTTCCTAGTTTACATATGACACTGAAGCTTGCGTCTAGAAATGCTTGCCTTCAAATCTATGTCAAATTGAGATTCCAGGCCCAGCAGCCTTTCTCAAGCTGCTGCTTTGCCAGACTCCCCTCCTACAAATGGGCTCTGGATTCTGCATGCTGTTAGAATACAGCCAACAGTCAGTTCACATGGTGCAAGAGCGCCACTCCCCAAAAAAAACATGAAAACGGGAGGCACCCCACGTCGTCACCCTCCATGACTCAGCCTGCTGCGTCCCGCACAGGAGAAAGTGGAGCTGCAGAGACAGCGCTTCAGGCTGGAGTTTGAGAAACACAGGGGTTTTCTGGCCCAAGAGGAGCAGCTGCAGCTGAGGAGGCTGGAGGAGGAGGAGCGAGCCACTCTGCAGAGACTGCGGGACAGTAAGAACAGGCTGGCCCAACAGAACAAGCTCCTGAAAGAGCTGGCGGAAGAGCTGGAGGAGAGGAGCCAGCGGCCCGCCCTGGGGTTGCTGGAGGTGAGAGGGGCTCAGGGGTGGAGGTGGGTGTGAAGCTAAGGGATGGGGGTGGGGGGTTTGGGGGGATGGGATGGATGGGGGGGTTAGAGGGTGGGAGGTGGGGGGCAGGGGGGATGGGAGTGGAGGGGTGGGGGGTAGGGAGGATTGGAGTGGGGGTTAGGGGGATGGGGGTGGGGTATGGGTGGGTGGTGGAGGGGTGGGAGGGTGTCTTGCCATTCAGATACTAGCACCTAGGGTGCTTGCTCTTAGCAAAAGAATATGGAAACCGATGCAGAAGGCACAAGAAGCAGAGGGGGCCTTAGAGAGCCAGGTAGCCCACGTTAGCACAAAAAAACTTAAATGACACACACTAAACAAATGAATGTTTACAAACTGTTGACTATCTTTAGATTGCAGGTGATACATATGCATATCTTTTCAAAGAGAAAACCCTGCCAAACATTAATGCCTTCCTTTCTTATCGATGTAGATCAAATGATCAGCTTTGGTGTGGTGGTTCAAAGAATTAGACATTTAATATTCTCTTACAAAGGCATTGCGGGTAACGTGTGTGTGTGTGTGTGTGTGTGTGTTTACCTCAACAAATCCTTCAAATATTTTGATGAGTTTGATACCCCTCCCCAATTCTATCTTCATTAGGTACAAGGTATAACTCTATCAAAAGAGCAAATTGGCAGAAATATCAATTCAGGAAACAGCTAACTAAGCTGATGGGTTTGGGTGAATGGACATAGCCTTCTTGCAGCACGATTCTGTTCTGATTGTGACTGAATTTTGTCACCGAGACCCGTGATTTTGTAAAGCCCTTTAAAAAAAACAAAAAATAGCAGGAGTCCATTGCCCTCTGAAGTTTCACCTTAGATGTTAGCAACTTTCAAATGTTTCTAACGGCATCTTTACTGTGCATCCAGCCTGACTTCAGGGAGAAGTCAGAGCTTGGACTCATGGCTGTGTGTGTTTCATTTCTAGGGAGTAAGAGGCGTCTTGACTAGGTAAGTTTCAATTCTGAACGAGTGGGGGGGTGTGGCAGGTGCAGGGGAGGGAGGCCCCTGGCGACTACCCTGATACCTGTGGGCTCTGCACACTTCCAGAAGTGAAGCTGTCACACGGCTGGAGCCAGAGGCTGTCCCCATGGAGCTAAAGACCGTGTGCTGCATCCCTGGCATGAGGGAGATGCTGAGGAAATTCCAAGGTAGGTAGTAGCCAGGTCCTCAGGTCCACTGCACCCCACACCACCAAAAGAGTGGGAGACAGGAACAGGTTATAGGAAATTAGTTTGGGCCAGAACTGGGTAAAGAAAAAAACTCCCAATTCCTCTTCATGTTGCCTGTAAAAAAAAGTCTCCTGATATGTATAAAAGATAAACTAAAACTTGGGTGGGTGTGCTCTCTCAGACTCAGCTGTTACATTTGTCTTTTCTTCTCTGGCTCCAAGGCTTCTGTCCTGTTCTTACTCACAGCATGCCTGCATTTGTAGACAGAGCCTTGAAGGCTGGGCCGAGCTATGAGGGCAGCTGACTCTGTGGTGGCAGACAGAGGTCACAGACAGAGCAGCAGAAGTCAGCAAAGGCTTGCTTGAGAGCATGCTGTCATGAGTGGGCTATGGGACCCAGAGCTTAACCTGTGCCTTAGTGTTTACCATCAAGGAAAAGGGTAAATAAAGCAAAAATTATCTTTTTTTTTTTTCTTCCCCTGTTCTCAATGACTCTGGCGCCTTTGGTAACCAAAATGTGTTAGATTCCTTCCCTCAACAGCTGACCAATGTCTCTGTGGGTTCTCTAGCTAGAAATCTAACCCAGTTCACATTCTGAAAAGATCAGCCCAGAGATGGAATCAGGCTGACAGCCCACCCCACAGGACTGACACCCTTCCCCACGACAGTAACGAGCAGGTTGTGGCCTGTGTTGTTGGGGGGAGGGGGAAGAGCTCAATTTTAATTTTTTTTTTCTTGGTAAGCATACAAAATAATGGGTTTCTTTCTTTTAAAAATATTTATTTATTTTTATGTTATATATGAGTGTCTTGCATGCACTGTGCATGTACAGAGGTCAGAAGAGGGCATCAGCTCTCCTAAGACTGGAGTTATATATGGTTTATAAGCCACTGTGTGAGTGAGTGCTGGGACTCAAACCTCAGCTCCTCTATGACAGCAGCCTGTGCTCTTAACCACTGAGCATCTTTCCACTCCCAGTAATGGGCTCTTTATGACGCGCGTGCATGCCTGTGTGCGTGCGTGCGTGCGTGCATTCGTGCGTGTGTGTGTGTGTGTGTGTGTGTGTGTGTGTGTGTGTGTGTGATTGTACTTTGTTCATTCTCAACCCCGTCACCCTCTCTGGCCCTTCCTTCCTGTCAGTCAGTCTCTGTCTCTCACTTAAATATCCCTCTTTTGTTTCCATACCTTTAATCTGCATAAAGCATAGATATTTCCCACTACAAGTTTCAGAGCTCCAGGTCATCAGTTAAGGTCTTATTTATTGTGCGGGGTGTGTGTGTGTGTGTGTGTGTGTGTGTGTGTGTGTGTGTGTGTGATGAAAGGTAGAGAGCTAGCTTCATTCTTCTGTGTGTGGTTATCCAGTTTCCCCAGCACCTTCTGCTGAAGAGACTTTTTTTCCAGTCCACGACTCTAGCATTTTTGTTGAGAGTCATTTGGTCTATCCCACTGGTCTACACTGCTGGCTTTGTAGCAACACATTGATTTTTGTTATGTGGCTCTGTGGTATAATTTGAGGTTAGGTATTAAGACGATTCTTTCTTGGTGTCCTGTGTGCATTCATAGGATTTTTAGGATTGCTTTTTCCTATTTCCAAGATTTCCACTGGGGTTTTGATTGGGATCACTGTAATCTGCAGACTGTTTTCAGTGGCATTACCATCTTGGTAATAATACTTCTGCCATTTCAAGGCCAGTTCATCTTTCCATCTCCCAGTGGAATCTTCAGTTTCCTCCCTCAGTGCTTTAAGGTTTTCTTTGTAGAACCTCTCCCTTTCCTTGGATAGGTTCATTCCCAGAGTTCGGGGGAGGACTTTTATTGTTATTTATTTATTTATTTATTTGCTTTGTTTTGGCTGTTTAGAAGCTATCATGAATGGTATTTTTCTTCCTCATCAAGATCAGTTTGCAGACAGAAAAGATACTGTTATTTGTATGTGGGTTGTGTATCCTACTTGCTTAGCTGAAATGTTCATCAGCTCTAAAGCTTTCTGGTAAAGTCCTTAGGGCCTTTTAAGTATATTATGATTGCATCATGTGTAAGTAGGAATAATTTAATTTGTTTCCTCAAATTTGTTCTCTATTTTTTTTTTTTTTTTAATCTTGCCTTATTGCTTGGGATAATACTTCAAGCACCGCACAGGGAGGACTGTATGTAGTCCTGTCTCATCCCTGACTTTAGAGGAAATGCTACACTTATCTTATAACCTTTATTATATTGGCATATATCTTGTCAGTTCCTAGCTCTTTCGTGGCTTTTATTGTGAAGGGATATTCAGCATCGTTACAGGTCTTTCCTGTATCCGTTGATATGATCGTGTGATTTCTGTCCTTGGGTCTATTTACGTGCTGGTGTCTCAGTTAGGGTCACTATTGCTGTGAGGAAACACCATGAGCAAGCTGGGGAGGAAAGGGCTCATTCAGCTTAAGCTCCCACGTCACTGTTTACCACAGAGGCAGTCAGGACCGGAACTCAAGCAGGGCAGGAACCTGGAGGCAGCAGCTGATGCTGAGACCACAGAGGAGTGCTGCCTACTGGCTTGGTCCTCATGGCTTGCTTTCTTATAGAACCCAGGGCCACCAGCTCAGGGGTGGCCCTACCCATAATGGACTAGGCCGTCCCCCAGCAATCACTAATTAAGTAGCTGAAGAGATGGCTCAGCTGTTAAAGGCTAGGCTCACAACCCAAAACATAAGAAAACGCCTTACAGCCAGATCTTATGGAGTTATCTTCTCAGTTGAAGTCCCCTCCTTTCAGATAGCTCTAGCTTGGGTCAAGGTGGCATAGACTAGCCGGCACAGCTGAGTTATATATATTGATTTGTGTATATTGAGCCATCTTTCCATAGCTAGAAATGAAACCAATTAAACAACGGAATCTGACATTCTTAATGTGTGTCCTTAAATTTGGTTTGGGAGTATTTTACTGAAATGTTCTGCCTCCATCTTTATCATGGACGTTCGCAGTTTTCTGTTGTGTCCTTCTCTGGGTTTGGCATCAGGGTGGTGCTGGCTCTATAGAGTGAGTTTGGTAACATCCTGTCCCTTTCTGCTTACAGAACGGTTTGAGGAGTATAGCTGCTAACTCATCTTTAACTGCCTGGCAGAACGCCGTGCAGTTGACTGGTCCTGGCCTCTGCTTCTGATTGACCAGCTGTCAATAGAGTTTATCAGGACTCTCCTCCTGGGGGTCAATTACTACAATTAACTTCCTAGGCCAGCTTACAGAACGCAGGCTGTAATTGTGAAGGAGTCCCAGAGGATGAAGGCAGACAGGCAGACAGAAAAGGGGGCAAAGAGAAGAGGTTCAGCTTCTGCCTCACCCCAGCCCCACCCCTACCCCCACCCCCAGCCTCACTCCTACCTCCACCCCCAGCCTCACCCCTACCCCCACCCCCAGCCTCACCCCTACCTCCACCCCCCAGCCTCACCCCTACCCCCACCCCCAGCCTCATCCCTACCCCCACCCTCACCCCTACCTCCACCCCCCCAGCCTCACCCCTACCTCCACCCCCCAGCCTCACCCCTACCCCCACCCCCAGCCTCACCCCTACCCCCACTCCCAGCCTTACCCCCACCCCCACCCCCAGCCACTCCTCCTATCATGAACTTCTGTGAGGTTAGCTGTTTGGAGGCCACATATTCTGATACTTTTCTTTCTTTCTTTCTTTTCTTTTTAACTTATATTTTTGTTCACACACAAAGCAATGGGTTCAACTGTAGCATTTGGAGGTCAGGGGGATGGAAGTCCCGCTGTGTACAGCAGAGTTCTGTGAGGCCAAAATCAAAGTGTTTGCCAGCCTCAGTTTTTCTGGATGAGAGAAAGGAGAAACGCTCTGAGGGTTCTTTGGGTGCCTAAGTTTTTCACCAGCTGGAACTGAAGCTCGGGGTTAATATGAAAAGCCCTAGGGTTCATACTCCACATAGGAGGGAAAAAAAGTTAATTAATGAAGGAAAGAAGGAAGCGGGGACTAACGGGAGGAAGGGGAGGTAAAGTTTTACTTGGCCTTTCTGCTCATTCTCTCACTTTGCAAAACTCTCTCCACAGTGGACGTGAAGTTGGATCCGGCCACTGCGCACCCCAGCCTGCTCTTGACAGCCGACCTGCGCAGCGTACAGGATGCGGAGGTCTGGAGGGACGTCCCCAGCAACCCCGAGCGCTTTGACACCTGGCCCTGCATCCTGGGCCTGCAGGGCTTCTCCTCCGGGAGGCACTACTGGGAAGTCATCGTTGGGGAAAGAGCAGAGTGGGGGCTGGGGGTATGCCAAGACTCAGTACTGAGAAAAGGGGAGACCACACCGTCCCCAGAGAACGGAGTCTGGGCCATGTGGCTGCTGAGGGGGAGCGAGTACATGGTCCTGTCCTCCCCCTCAGTGCCTGTGCTCCAAGATGAGCGGCCTCGACGCATCGGGATCTTTCTGGACTACGAAGCCGGCGAAATCTCCTTCTACAATGTCACCAACGGGTCTTACATCTACACGTTCAGCCATCTCTTCTCCGGCGTCCTCAGGCCCTACTTCTTTGTCTGTGACACGACTCCTCTTATCTTGCCACCCATGACAGAAGCAAGGCCTGGAAACTGGACTCCCAGGGGTCTCCTTGATCTTGCTGCTGCTGTTAGAAGTGAAGAATACTAAGACCATCCAGGAGAAGCGCCGCGCTTCACAGAGGTCCCGGATGGATGGGTGGCATGCCTGTGCCCTGCTTCAACAAACCACAGCAGCGCCCACTCTGCAGGCCTGTACTGTGGAAACTCTCCCGTTTGGGACTAAAGAGTGGCCGCATACTGAGGAGGTACGTGACATGGATGACCGGAAAGGCAGCAGCCCCATCAAACCCTGTCGCCAGATGTCTCAGTTCTCCGTGGTGCATTTTCGCAGCAATCAGCTAGAATGAGATGAGACTGTCCTTTCATCGCTCCATATAAAGAGATTTGAGGGCGTTAATTCTACTTCTCTTTGTTTCCGAGACACAGTCTCCCTTTGTAGTCAAGGTTACCCCCAAACTTTTGTCTCAGCGTCCTGGGTGCAAGTGTGTGCCGCAAAGCTTGGCTTAGAAACGAGGTTGCTTCAAAATAACCTTATTCTAGTGAGATTCATAATTCTGAATCTGCTTTGTATTCCTTTATGTCATTCTCTCATTATTATTATTTTTTTGCTTTACTACTTAGTCTTACAGTTTCTTCTAGATTAATATATTCAGAATCATTTCTTTGCATGTTTGTATTCCCTAGCACTGTGCTAAATTACTTTCTATCCTCTTCCCTGTTCTTTAATTTTTTTTTTTTTATGTGTGTAAGTGTACATGTGTGTCAGATCCCTTGGAGCTGGCTTTGCAGGCAGCTGGGAGCTGCCCAACCTGGAGCTCCGGTTCCCTGCAGTAGCAAGCAGTTTGAATTACGGAGCCATCTCTCCAGTCCCATCTGCTTTATGCTGGAACCAGCTCTTGATGATTTTGAAATCTATCACTCTAAAGCCACCATCACTGATTCCTAGATCCCCCATTTTGTCTTTGGAGTCACTATTTATTTTTAAATATTTTAAATATTTGTTTTATGTGTATCATGTTTTTCTTCCATGTGTGCTTGTGCACACCTGTGTATGCAGTATCCAAAGACATCAGGAGAGGATATCAGAAGCCGGGTGTGGTGGCGCACGCCTTTAAGCCCAGCATTCTGGAGGCAGAGGCCAGCGGATCGCTGTGAGTTCGAGACCAGCCTGGTCTACAAAGGAAGTCCAGGGCAGCCAAGGCTACACGGAGAAACCCTGTCTTGAAAAACCAAAAAATAAAAATAAAAAATAAAGAAGAAGAAGGAGGAGGAGAAGGAGAAGAAGAAGAAGAAGAAGAAGAAGAAGAAGAAGAAGAAGAAGAAGAAGAAGAAGAAGAGGAGGAGGAAGAGGAGGAGGAGGAGGAGGAGGAAAAAGAAGAAGAAGAGAGTATCAGATCCCCTTGAACAGGGAGTTATGAACAGTGAGTGGTGAGCCACCATGTGGCTGCTGGAGATCAAACCCTGGCCTCTGCAGAAGCAGCAAGTGCTCTTCACAGCTGAGCCATCACCCTAGCCCTTGGGTTCATTTATTTTAAGGAAGCTTGTGCTTTGACATTGGTGGTGGTACATGCCTGTTGTCCTAGCATCAGGGAGACAGAGTCAAGATTGTGAGGCTGGTGTGGGTTCCATAGCAAGATCCTACCTTGAAAAAAAAAAAAAAAAGGCAGAGAATGTAGCTTAGTTGTAAAGCATTTGGCTAGCTTATTCATCTTATTCAATGTCCTGAATTTAATCCTCAACAGCTAACCAGGCAAGAATTTCTCAGAATTTCAGACATTTTTTTTTTTCCTTCAGGATTTAATGGCTAAGTAACTGACTTGAAAGAGGACCGTCCATTCAAGCTCCATTCACTCACAGTGATGAATCTAGGATCAATGTTCTTGCTTTCCGGCTCTTCACAGGATACTGGTTGCTAAACCTCAATCAATTAGCATTCTTCCTCATGCAGCTCAGCTCCAGATGTGGATCCTATGTAGGAAACACCGCGCCCTGGTTGTGTAATGAAGACATTCAGGGTTAGCACTGACGGGCGGCCAGAACTTAGCTCTTACTTAAATACTATGTAAAGATGGTGATGATACGATAATGATATTTAACTTATTTTTAAAGTAAAATGTTGTATCTTTCTAACAAAACCCTTAAAGGTCATTGATGGCTCACTTCCTGTCACACTTCTCTGTGTCTGTGTCTGTGTCTGTGGTAAACAAATGTTCAAGCATCAGGTTCTGAAATGCCCACCTTTCTCCCAAACAATCTCTTTATGTGAAACTGTTTACTTGAACACTATAGTCATTTGAAACGCAGCCTAAAACGTAGCTCCAGGCCCTACCATGGCAAGTAGCTCCTTCTATTTAAAAACAGGAAAAGAATAGTTTTGGATCTAGTGCATGGGCAGTGCCTTTCCTTCAGTTGCCCAGACCAAGCGATGCCTTTGCTGTGTTCTTGATCCCGCTGTCCACCTCTGGTCCCTCAGCAGCGACAGTGTGGCTCTGCTTTCCAGAGGGCTGCAGAGTCCAGCCAGTCTTGCTCTCTAGCTGCTGCAGTGCCAGCCTGCACGCTCACCCTTGCTCTTCAGCGTCACCGCAGCGCTCGTTGCGCTGGCCCTGCCCTGCCCTGCCCACATTCATCTTCCACACATCCTCCTCTCAGGCCCCAGACAGCGGTGCCAGCACACAGACCCCCAGTAGACCTAGAGTCTAGTGTAACCTTCACCCTCCATGCTGAGCTCTTGGACCCTCGGAGACCTGAGCCAGAGCCCTCCTCCAACCCTGTCTCCTCCCCTCATTTCCATTTTCATTCTGCTCCAGCTGCCTTGCCTGCCTGGTGGGTCTGCATCAAATCCAGAACTTTCCACCATAGGGCCTCTCCCCAGCTGTGGTTTCGGCTTACAATCCTTCTTTGCCAGTACTTCTTCATCTGTTTCCTTCTCGGTGACAAGCCCACTCAGAGGCCTCTCACTGAATACCTCCTCTCTCCACACCCCCAGAGCACAGCCCCCCCTTTCACCTGGCTTAAGGAGCCTCGCTTACCCCACATAGTACATGTCAGTATGTATCAGCTCCCAGCACACCATACCAAACTTTCATTTATTTAATTACTAATTTATTTGTCCTTTTGTGATGTGGTCTAAACCTCATAAGGAAGAACAGGGTATTTATTGACACCAGTATATTCCCTAAGCACGTCCCAGGATCTCAGACTGGTTGGGTGTAGTTATGGCTGGATGCTTCTTTGTTAAATGAGCAAAGGATTAACTACCTGTTGCAAAATGCAATACAGAGATACTATTTGCAACTAGACAGTCACCATGCAATAAAGGTCAATGCCAAGTGCTGGAAGTGTCAAGTCTATTTTACATACAGGAAAAAAAAATCTAAGTAGAAAGTCAACTTTGGAGAAATACAAGATTCCAGTGATGGGATAACACTGTACCCACAGACATGGTTTCACTAAGCCTGTTGCAATTCGGGGTCCCTGCAATGGTGCAATGGCACTACTAAATTATGCATGTGTCGGATGTTTTACTGACTGACTTGGAATGCGGGGGAACCTCCTAGGAACTTAGATTAAAATGAGTCTGTAAAGAAATTGACACCTGGGGCAGGGGGACAGCTCTGTGCTTCATTGCTTGCCTTGAAAGTGTGAGGGCCAGACTTTGTATCCCTAGGACCCATGTAAATTGCAAGTGGGTGTGAAGCCCCTTGTAACTCCAGACAGGATCCCCAGACTAAGCTGATTAGCGAGACTGTCCATATCGGTTAGCTCTGGGTTTGATTTACGTTCCCTGTCTCAATTAAGTGGAAGAGTCATTGAAGGTGATTTCCAACATCACCCTCATGCCTCCACATATGTGTGCCCATGCTCAGTGAACACCCATTCGCACGTGCCCCCCTTCTCTTACACACACACACACACACACACACACACACACACACTCACAAATGGGAGGAAAAGAACAAAACTGGTTCCATCATGGTGTGTGGGCCTCTTTTCTGAGTCATAGGGCAGGACCACTCCCTGGTGGGATGTGTGGCATCTGCTCTCCTCCCCATCATCCGTATCCTGTTGTGCATCCTTCTCACTATACACTGGACTTTTCTTCTAGTCTGCAGTATTATCATTTCTACTTTCTCAAGTTTTTCTTACTTCCTTCACACTGCTCTGACAATTAGGAAACTCTCTATGAAGAATAGTTATAAAGTCAACCCCACCCATATCAGATTCCTTTGTCCTAAGCTATAACTCTCAGGTTGTGTCTATGAATATTGATACCTGTATGTCCAGCAGCCTAGATGATTTCTTTTCAGAACTAATTTCTTTTTTTTTTTCTTTTTCTTTCTTTCTTTCGGTTTTTGTTTGTTTGTTTGTTTTGTTTTGTTTTTGTTTTTCGAGACAGGGTTTCCCTGTGTAGCCTTGGCTGTCCTGGACTTGCTTTGTAAACCAGGCTGGCCTTGAACTCACAGCGATCTGCCTGCCTCCACCTCGCGTGTGCTGGGATTAAAGGCATGAGCCACCACAGCCTGGCCAGAACTAATTTCATAAATAGTTTTCTCTCCTCCAGCCCCTCTCCTGAATCAAGTCACAAATTTAATACATGAATTACCTAAATAGACCAGTTTTCACAGGGCACTGGAAAGATCCAGAATGAAGAACACTAGGGGAAGATGAGATGTAGCACTGACGCTACCCACTAGCCCATCTTCAAGTGGCAGCTCCTACTCCCAGCATCCCACAGGGCAGAGAAACTGTGTTAAATGTGTCTTCTCTCCTGTTACCAGCCCTGCGGCGTGTGACTGGTGTTTGTTTCTCTACCTCTGTCACTCTTTTCTACTATGCATGGAGGAGGAAATGCTGTAGCCAGCCAGCACATGTGCAAATGCTCACCGAGGGACCCACCTCAGGGCTCACCTGGTGCGCAGCTGCTAGCAGGGACTAGTCCTAGTCTCTGTAGCTGTAACCACACATTTAGTAAAAATGCCTATACTGACATTTTGATGAATTCCTTAACCAGTGGCTCTAATCTCATCTGTTGGTTTCCAGTATTACCTTGCTGACTTCAGGAACTCGGCCTCTACTAGTTTTTTTCTATTTATTTCTTTCCTGTAAGTTACTGCTGGTGATGCCAGTTTTCTCTCCACAGTAACATTAACAAGGTCACAGGTCTGTGGGGGGCATTCAGTGGCCTACACTTGCCTGGCCTAGAAGTCTTAGAGTCCCTTCATAGTACCACAGAGAAACAGTAAATATTTGTATATTCACAAAGAAATCAGGGAGCTCAAGACATTAGTTCAGTTTCCTAAACTAAAATGTAAACCCATATATGCCAGCATTTCCCAAACTTACTAGTGAGAATAAAGAGATAACCAGCTAAGTTATTAGCTGAATCTTTCTGTTAAGCCATTTACTTATGACATTATTTCACTGTCTCAAAAAATGGGCTCTTTCTTGACATAAAATTATTGGTTAAAGTTTTTGTTTATTTGTTTTTTTAATGACTGATTTTCACTGGATCTTGGGTTTTAAAAAGTGTGTGATCTTGTTCTAGGTCAAATTGGACTAGTTATACCTCAAATAAATTTTTTAAGCCACATTAATTCTTGTGAGCAAGGGAAAGAGGAAAAATAACCCCTGTGTATTTCTGTCTTTTGAGCAACAGACTTAGTGCCCAAATTTTGCTTGCGTGCCGTATTGCATTATTTTTCTATCAAGGGACAAATCCTCTTGGCCCTCGTTTTCTGTATATCTGTGGGGACTGGAACATTGGGATGGCACAGGACTACACTAAAGTGAATGTGCTAATGACCCTGGTGGGCTCCGAAGATTGCCCAGAGCCTGGGTCTACTGAGGGGATGCTGGCCCTACCTCCCTTGTGGATGCTGAGGAACCCAGACCCCCCATGGAACTCTCTCCAGTCTCCTCTGGGGAGTTGCATCTTTGCAACAGTAGCTCTCCCCTCTGTAAACATCAGGACCCACCAGATGGAGGATGATGTCAAACCAGGGAGAGGCACCTTGATTTTCTCCACAGCTACTCTAGCTGCAGCAGCTGTGCGTGTTCTGTGTTCTGACCTAGATCACCTCTGCAGGGCCACGCCCTCTGCACTAAGGGGCGCAGTGGCAAGAGCCACATCCAGATAGGATGGTGAGCAGCTTCTGAGTCTGGGAGCCCATCTTGAGAGGTCTGCACTTCTCAGCTGGTTTGTTAAACAGACAGGCTGTGGGCTTAGCTCAGTGGGTCGAGTGCCCACCTAACTTGTGCCAGCTCCTGGGGGGTGGGGAAGGAGAATCACAGAGTCACTCAGAGGGCAGCGGCAGCGGCACAGGGGGCACACATTGTGTTGCCTATCTGGAAGAATGATGGGTCACTTTTACAGGACTGCATATAAAAAGTGCTAAATGGACACAAAATATGCGAACTTTTTGTTGTGTCTTAATATTGAAACTATAGTTGGTTGGGAAAAGAAAACTGATTTTTTGTCAGGTACAAAAAAAGAGAAAATGAGATCTGAGATGTGAGTGCCAAAACAGCAATAAAGTGTACATTGGCTCCTTATTGGTCACTTATGCTGACTCAGGCCCCCTGCTCTGAGAGCATAATTCAGTACCTGTCACACTGTTGTTATAGTCAAGCTTGGAGGGTAGGGTGTGGAGGATGGAAGGCTGTGCCTGGCTCAGGGTACCCCAGCACAGGAAACTCTGCTGACTCATAGAAAGGTATCTAATTAATGTCACTGAAACACTTTGGGTCCCTTTTGTAGATCATTAGCCTTGTATATAAAAGAATTTCAAGATGGACCCAGAAGAAAACTCAAGGACAATTTTATTTTATTGGATTTTAAGAAGCCAAAGGGCAGAAAAGCTGGAGATCTCAGTGGCTGCTGCCGGGAAGAGACAAGGAAGGAGGGAGAGAAGGGAGGAGGGAAGGACAGAGGGACAAAGGGAGGGAGGGAAGGAAAGAGAGAGGGAAGGAGGGAGGGAGGGAGGGAGGGAGTGAGGGAGGGAAAGGAAGACATGCTGTTTGAGTTAGAGCTCAAGGAAGCAGCTTTCTTAGCAGTGGAGTCTCAGCAGTCTGAGTAAGGTTTGGTTCAAAGAGCAAGAATGGATTTTAGCAAGCACCTGGGACAAAGACATAGAGGGAAAAAAAAAAAATCCAGTCTTTCGGAGTAGGCAGGCTTAGCAGTGAAGGCCTGTAAGCCGCTGTCCTGGAAGGGTCTGGAAGCACATCTCTCATTGAGAAGGACAACCACCTGTATTCTCCTGTCATGGCCTCCAGAGCAAGTGCTGTTTCCTTCCAGTATCTAGGCTCAGGCTTGTCTCCCTGAGGGTGAAATAAGGTTTGTCTCTTTGTCTTAGGAGGTCTCAGCTTTGCTCTGACAAGGGAAAGCCCCTGGTGTCTATAAGAAAGGGTGTTACCAACCACTAACTGGTTTACTCATTGACCGTGCTATTTGTCTCAGAGGAGGTCGCCGTGTTAGTGTTCGTGTCTCAGATGGGTCTCCAGATGTCAGAGGCACCCATGTCTGCATCAGAAAGGATCTCGTCAGCCATAGCTCATAACATGTTGGCCACGAAGCTGGTGTAGCCGAGCATCATGCCTCCAATTGGTCTGGGAAGAGCTGGCCTTGAACAGCCCTTTTAATCCGCGTCCTCTTTGTTTTTGCCTATTAAGTCCTATTAATAAGACTACACTGGCCCTGGACAAGAGGTACTTGTGCAGAGAGCTGAAATCCTGGACCGAACGCTAAGGTCCTGGGCACGGTGAGGGAAAGGATGCTCCTCCAGAGTCTGATGCAGAGAGAGCAAGGGGGTGGACCCTTCCCAACATTCAGACAGCAAAGGTGCCCTGTACCTCTTAGATTCCCCTTTCTCAGAGAGAGGCCAGTGCTATCGGAAATACCCCTTGGAGCTGCAGTGCAGAGTTGGCGTTTCTGTCTTGATTTCAGGTCTTACGTTTGTGCTTTAATATTGTTTTTGTTTTAGGGAGAGAGAGACAAAATTCTCATATCTGAGAAATCAACGGCTCAGTAGGATCAAACTTGAAATGGTGCTTTACGCAAAATGCAGGGGTTCCGGTAATGAATGACTTCAGACCTCCCAGAGATGCAAACCCCAGGGGCATGACAGCCTGGTTTTTTTGTATTTTGTTTGTGTTTTTTTTTTTTTTTTTTAAAGAAGGCTAGTGAAGCAACACCTTAAAAGCTGAGGCCACAGGAGCCACCAGTGTAAATGTTTGTTAGACACGAACATAAAAGGTCAAAGGTCGCCAAATCAAAGTCACCAGGTCTCCCTTGTGCCAGTCAAGAGAATGAATATTAGGAAGGAAATCTGAACACAGGCTGTCTTAAAAAATCAGAGCAAGCCCTTCACTGTGCTAGGACTTCTCAGTACCCAAGCGCCCCTGACCTCCGCACCCCCCATCCCCCCCAAACCCCACCCCCCACCCACTGCTCAGGATTCCTAACTCAAACACTATAGAATCCTGCGGCGCCCTGAAGCACCGCCCTGCCCCGCCCCCCTCACCCCCATCGTTACCCTGACTGAGATTCCTCTCAGCTGTTTGCGCTTTCAAGCTTCTTTTGTCGTCCTTCATAGGCTCTTTGCTCTATGTTTAGGAGAAAGCAAAGGAGAGTTGAGGTCCTGATCACCGAGAAGATAATGAGAAAGATAAAAAGATAGATTAACATTTTCTCACTCAAGTAGGGCTGGAGTGGTGGCCCTTCTGCCCTTGCAGTGGACCTGAGGATGGATTCCCAGCACCCACACCAGGAAGCTCACCAACCTCCTATAGCTCCAGCTCCAGTGGATCTGATCCCCCTTGCTGGAGACAGACACACACACACACACACACACACACACACACACACACACACAACATAGCAAGCGACACACAGAGAGAGAGAGAGGTGTTTATATATGTACTTTTCTTAAACTATAACAAATATCTAGAAGGATGCATTTGTACAGTGAGGTATGAAGTAAGAAAGTTCCATTTTTACATCTTTTCTCAAAAAAAAAAAAAAACTGGTAAGAAAAGCCTACAACAAATTAAGACATGAAGAAATGACATACAGGAAAACAAAAAAATAATTTACAAACAAGCTCCATGTGGCACTGGTGCAGGACGTGCAGGCCGCCTCAGCTTTCCTATATGCCAAAGAAACTAGGAAACGGAACTTGGTAGAGAAACAAAGTGGGCTTATGTATGCTTTGGCCAAGCCTGGGAGAGAAAGACCCTTCCTTTCTCTCTGCCTTTCCTGTAAGTTGTTACACTTTCATGGCAAACAGGAAGCAGAGGCCAGGGACTATGCGTGTGCTGCTTAGCTGTGTGGCCAACCGATCTTCTCCCAGCAGGACGGGAACCTGGGCCCCAGGCCTTCTCTCTCCATTTCTTGTTCTAGCTGCTGAGAAGACTCGGTGGGTAAAGGGACTTGCCGCCAAGCCTGACGGCCTGAATCTGATCCCCAAGGCCACGTGATGGAAGGGGAAAACTGATTCCTGAAAGCTGTCCTCTGACCTCCAAAGGTGAGCTAGCGCTCTCTCTCTCTCTCTCTCTCTCTCTCTCTCTCTCTCTCTCTCTCTCTCTCTCTCTTCTCTCCTCCCTCTCTCTCTCTCTCTCTCTCTCTCTCTCTCTCTCTCTCTCTCTCTCACACACACACACACACACATTGTAATTTAAAAACCTTACATTTGCATTCGACCTTTCTGGAAGCCATATTTCCCATATGTACCTTGGAGGAAAAACAAGCACATTAGCTGCTTAAGCAACAGGCCCAGAAAGAGGATTTACAAGCATGCACTTTCACTGATAACCTACTGTCTCCTACGCCATTTTTCTATCCAGAAATCCAAAATTCACCAAAAATAATAATCCAAAGGACAGAATGTGTCTTTGGAATGAAAGGCATCCCAAATAAATAATTAAGGTTAAGGGTTAAGGGTACCCACCACCTGCAGTGTTGAAAATCTGGGTAAAGCATTCGACTCCCATCTAAAATTAGTTTATAGTAGCCTGCGGCTGTCCAGAGACATGCAGATGACGGTGACAGCTCTCTAGACAGTATTTTGAGTGTCTCTGTATTGCAGAGTGGAAAAATGTATGAGTAACTTTCAGATGCCACACAATACTGGGTGATGGTTAGGTGTTGAGCTGGCTGACAGGTGTTGAACTGGGTGACCGGTAGGTGTTGAACTGGGTGACGGGTAGGTGTTGAACTGGAGTGGTTTTGGGGTGGATTCTCTGAGCCTCTCAGCTCACAGCGATAGCAGCAAGGATCACTGAGAACCCCTGGAGCAGAGCCGTGGACCACAGTTCGCCTGACACAAATATGGCACAGTGCTTCACGGCCACGTCTGTTTAGGTTCCTCTCTGCTGGACACAATACTCTAGGTGGTCTCTGTTCCTGTTAATTATTTCTAGTAGATTTCTTTATAATTTTGCAGTAGATTATAAAGTGCATAATGTCTACATATGGTTTTGTACATTTATAACATACCAAACTTAAATTTTTAAAAGATATTTCCAGGTAACACCATTCTGTCCTTGAGTTATCAAATTATCAAAAATCTTTAGAAAAAAGATCCAGCATATTTATTCTAAAAAACATCTGTGTATCAGTGAACCCAGCTGAGTTCAGACGGGTGGTGTCCAAGTGTCCAGTCAGCTGTGTCGGGCATCTTCAAACACTACTGGTTGGTTATTTGGGGCTGTATTTTGTGTTCTTTGCCTTTGGATGGGAGCTTGAGATTGTGGGTCTCAAGGGTAGCAAAAGCTGGGCCACAGCATACAGTGCGTCTCTCACGTCATGGAATTAGAGTCAGGACTAGAGTGAATGAGGGTGACACACTGAGTGACTGCTGGCTTCAGAACCAATTCAGTCCTGTTTCTCCCCATGACAAATGCCTTGCCACACACATGACTTGGCTTCCTTGTCCGTCAGTATTATCTATAGCATATGTTATAACTAAATGAGTAATAAGTGACAGGAGCACTGTCCACTCTGATCACTGTCAGTATTGATGTCCTCCTCAGGTACAGTAGAGATGGACGCAGCCAACGACAGCACTTTCAGCCATTTCATCCTGGTAGGCTTCTCTGACCGGCCCCAGCTGGAGAGGGTCCTCTTCGCGATCATCCTGCCCGCCTACCTCCTGACCCTGCTGGGCAACAGCACCATCATCCTGGTGTCGAGGCTGGACCCGCACCTGCACACCCCCATGTACTTCTTCCTCACACACCTGTCCTTCCTGGACCTCAGCTTCACCAGTAGCTCCATCCCACAGCTGCTCTACAACCTCAGTGGGCAGGACAAGACCATCAGCTATGTGGGCTGTGCACTGCAGCTGGTCCTGTTCCTGGGCCTGGGCGGTGTAGAGTGCCTCCTGCTGGCCGTCATGGCCTATGACCGCTATGTGGCTGTCTGCAAGCCCCTGCACTACATGGTGGTCATGAGTCCCAGGCTCTGCGTGGCTCTGGTCTCAGTGGCTTGGAGCTGTGGGGTCGCCAATTCCTTGGCCATGTCTCCGGTGACCCTCAGCTTACCCCGTTGCGGGCGCCGCAGGGTGGACCACTTCCTCTGCGAGATGCCGGCCCTCATCAGGATGGCCTGTGTCAACACCGCAGCAGTGGAAGGTACCGTCTTTGTCCTGGCGATAGGCATCGTGCTGTCGCCCCTGGTGTTCATCTTGGT
Organism: Acomys russatus; assembly: GCF_903995435.1. NCBI lineage: Eukaryota > Metazoa > Chordata > Mammalia > Rodentia > Muridae > Acomys > Acomys russatus. The sequence continues at coordinate 39,524,162 of NC_067161.1, forward strand.
TTCCTATGGCTACATAGTGGGAGCGGTGCTGCGAATCCGCTCCGCTGCAGGGCGGCAAAAGGCCTTCAACACCTGCGGCTCGCACCTCACTGTGGTCTCGCTTTTCTACGGAAATATCATCTACATGTACATGCAGCCGGGAAACAGCTCCTCTCAGGACCAGGGCAAGTTCCTCACCCTATTCTACAACATTGTCACCCCTCTCCTCAACCCTCTCATCTACACGCTCAGGAACAAGGAGGTGAAGGGGGCGCTCAGAAGGCTGCTGTTCGGCAGCAGAGGGACGGGGGAAGGAAGGCCTGGTTCCAGACAGGCCAGGGGGAAGCTGTCCTGGTGAGGATAGCAGTGAAAACTGTGGCAGAAAGCAAGCTCCCAGGCAAGCATTTTAATGAGAGTGAAAGAGGCTGAGAAAAACGTTCCACCGTGATTAGGGGCAAAGCTTCATTATTTCTCAGGCTTGATGTCATTTTGTTTATGAGAAAACTTCCACGTGTGGTAAATCCCTGTCAGGCTTTCCTATTTGTGATGGATTCTCAGTGTTTGTTTGAGGCTGGCCTAAACTACTGTGATTCCCATGATGGGCTCAGAACTGAAGCCAAAACCCCAGCAGAATCTGCTCCCAACCCAAGATGCGGAAAGGCTTGCCTCATCACAGACAGCTGTGGTTCTATTGCCAAAAGTCCAGCATGAGAAGTAGAAGAGAATCTTCCCCACCACCACCCCACCCCCGGCAGCTTCCAGGGAAATCCAAGGAATTCCAGGGAATGCAGCTTTTCTTCCGAGATAAAGCTAGGAATACTGGGAAGTATCCACTGTGATGCTACACTGCCCAGCTCCTCACCACGAGCCGCGTGTCACATACTGCCCTCGCTGGTCCTCTAGTCATGGCTGTGTGTCCAGGGAACAAGGAACACATCTCTCAGCAGCCCCTCTAATTGGAAGCTTCTTGGGCTACCCTTGAGCAAAGGAAGTGTACAGAAGAAAGGTAAGCCCCTCTTCATGAAGCGTTGCTTTGATCCATCTTCTAAATAATAGGCTTGGCTGCGATAACTTGCAACAGCCAGTGAAGGTAAGGAGAACAAGGAAAGAGCAACCCCACACTCCTGTGTAGCTGGTGGCAGAGGCATCAGCAGCTGGGAAATGTGTCATTTACTCTTCAAAGCAACAGAGTGTTTAAGACTTGGGCGGCGGGCCCTCCCTTCCTCTTTCCGCCATCTTGGCGCCTGTGCAGGCCTGCTGGGAACAGGACTTTTAAAATGCAACTATGTCTGGGAGGCTGTGGTGCAAAGCCATTTTTGCTGACTACAAACGAGGTCTCCGGAACCAAAGAGAGCACACAGCTCTTCTTAAAATTGAAGGTGTTTATGCCCGGGATGAAACGGAATTCTACTTAGGCAAGAGATGTGCTTACGTGTATAAGGCAAAAAACAGCACAGTGACTCCTGGAGGCAAACCGGACAAAACCAGAGTGATCCAGGGAAAAGTAACTCGGACCCATGGAAACAGTGGCATGGTTCGTGCCAAATTCTGAAGCAACCTTCCTGCGAATGCTATTGGACACAGAATCCGTGTGATGCTGTTCCCTTCTCAGATTTAAACTAATGAAAAGTAAATAATAAAAGTGGAAAAAAACACACAACTTGTCCTACTTAGCTGTAATTGTCTATTTGACACAGCCGGAAGTCATCTGAGGCTAGAGTCTTGACTGAGAAATTGACTAGGGCAGATTAGCCTGTGGGCACATCATGAGCGATTGTCTTGTTTGTAATTGGTTCAGGAGGACCCAGCCTACCGTGGGCAGTACCGTTCCTTGGACAAGGAGTTCTGGGCTGTATACGGATGGATGGAAGCAGCTAAGCCTGAACCTGTGAGTGAGCCAGTGGAGCGGCTTCCCTTGGTGGTTTTTACACCAGGTTCCTATTTGAATTCCTGCCCTGACTTCTCACAGCGATTGACTGTGACTTTCAGAATAAGCCAGAAGACCCTTTCCTCTTTGAGGTGCTTTTGGGCAGAGTGTTTTAGCTCAGCCACAGAATAAAACTAGAGCCTGTGTAGATTGAATAGACAGGCCCCCTGCCCTGACTCAGCTAATTGATTGTGTAACTTTGAAACAGCCCGTCGTTTCCAAACCCCACCCCTCCCATCGGTGGGAAACTGCCTTTCATCCCTCAGAGGTTCCAGGTGGGCTGGGGATGCAGCTCAGCTGCCGGAGCGCTTGCAGGAGGAGCAGGGGGGATAAATCTCTACTTCCAGCACTTGGGAAGTGAAGGGAGGAAATCAAAGTTCAAGGTCATCTCCTGACTCCATAGCAAGTTGCAAGTTAACCTCCACAAAAGAAGGTAGGCTTTCTCTGGGTCATTCTCGATCCCAGGGTCTTAAAGAGCCCCATGTACAAGAATTTAACCCATTCAAGCTGTGCTTTTATTTCACAAAATGGACAACAACTATGGCTGCCCGTGAGCATCATTGTCTCTCCACACCCGCTCCTGAGGTGGTCTGGGGGATGGGCGGCAGGCCACCATCCCCTCCACTGTGGAAGGGCTTCATGGCTGCCAGGTTGTTTCTCTCGGGTAATAGTTCAAGCCAGGAACCTTCCATGGCGATTGTTGTCATCGCAACACCACCATGAGGGGATTCCCGCTGCCACGCAGGTGTCCAGCCCTGCATTTACTGCCTCATGGGCTCTAGGAGCAAGATGCACTGAGGGAAGAATCAAGCCCAGGCCTCAGCTCCAGCAGCAGCAGCAGCTGTAACATCTGCCTTACAGGTCTCCTCCACTCACAGGAAAGGTGGCTGAGACGCGCGTGCGCGTGTGTGTGTGTGTGTGTGTGTGTGTAGTCAATTCCATATCTGGAGAAAAAAATCCCCATGCCTCGTATTTAACCCAGAAGCTTTATAAATTCATTCTGCCTCCCATTGGTTCCGAGGAGGGGCCAGTGACTGAAGAAAACTGATCTGCAGGTCTCAGTCTGAGATGGAAGGTGTACTAGCCGGGCACACTTCTCCTTAGAGGTCTCAACCTGGTATTCCACAGAACCCTTTACTGTAGTTAGAAACCCAAGCACAGCAATGATGACTAGCTGGGCCCATATAAGAAGGCCTTTCTGTCCTTAACAAGCAGGTGGAGATCTGGCTTGAACCAACAACAAGGACACCATACATAATCGTTCACTCACCTGAATTTTCAACTTGGGTCGGCCGCTGAATACGGAGTGTGAGGGCAGGTGTGAGGACAGGTGTGAGGGCAGGTGTGAGGACAGGTGTGAGGGCAGGTGTGAGGACAGGTGTGAGGGCAGGTGTGAGGACAGATGTGGCATGCTTTGATGGGATACTAAATACAAGCACCAGCCAGTTGTTACTTACTAGCTGCCTAATGGGATTCAGTGGCAAATAATTTTTTAAAAACATTTTTAGGTTTATTTATTTTATATTATATGTGTGAGTACTATGCCTGCATGGCTATCCATGTACCACATTCATGCAGTACCCACAGAGGCCAGAAGAGGGTGCCAGGCACCCCAGAAATAGAGTCAGGAACAGTTGTGAGCCATGCGGGTGCTGGGAACAGAACCTGGTTCTGTTCTGTAAGTGCTCTTTAACCACTGGGGAATCTCCCCATTCCCAAGTGGAAAATAATTTTTATTTCAATTAATCATACCAAAAAGAACTGGAATGGAAGTATTTAGACTCAGAAGCCTAGGAGGGGCTTTAACAGAAGAGGGTTGCGTTCAAACAGCCAATGCTGCCACCTGGCGGAAGCAGAGGTGACAAGCTCAGTAAGTCAAGTTGCTTGCCTCCAACGGATTGATGCCTGACTTCACTGCCGGCACCCACAAACTGTCCTCTGATCTCTGTGTGTGTCCCCCAATAAATAAATAATATTTTAAAAAATAAAAATGAGGCCAGAAATCACTGCTACCTTATCCCAAGGAAATGAGAGCTTAGGCACTGTAGTGACCTGTCAGCAACGGTGCCTCTTCTCACTGATGGCTGTTGTCTGTGGAATCCTGTGGCCTTTCACAGTCTTCATTCCCTCACAGGTTTGAGTCTGAGGGACGTGCAAATAACAAAGAGAGAACCACCGCAGTCTAGGTATATCATGAGCTTCTAGCAAACTAGGAATATGCTCAGGCTGCAGGCCTGAGGAAGGGCAGGGAGGGGGGCCGCAGAGGGGGCGCAGGCGGGGTCGGGGCGGTTTCTTTTAAAGCAAAAAGCAAAAAGGCCTGTGCGGGAAGGGAAGGGCAGTCTTATCTGGACTGGCCAGCACCAGATAGACTCATTTTTTAAAAAGGCGGGAGTCGGCAGGATGTGATTAGGACCAAGGTCTCAGCAACGCGTGGAGTCAGCAACAGCAATCTGTCTTGGGACTGAGAACATCTGTCTGTCCTTGGCTAATGGGTGGTCTCTTTGGTCTGCTGGTTTTTACGGTTTTTCTCAGAACTGAAGACCTGTGTGCCAACGTGGAGGACAGGCCTAAGATGGAGTCAGGCTAGCTAACCCTTTCAATAGACCATAGTCCACAGGTCACATAATTAAGGGAGTGCCAGCAACTCATCCAGCTTTCATAAGAGGGTCTCGATGCCAGCAGCTCCCCAGGCAGTGTGTAAGGTCCTGCTGCAGGGCGTGGTTGGCATGCCCTGCCCTCTCTAGGGGCGGGGCTTCCCCTCACCCAGAGACTCGCTATATAAACCAGACATTTTGCCACTCCCTCCCTCCCCCTTTACCACCTTTGCTGCCCTTGTCCTTTCCCCACCTCCCTGCCCTCTCTCCTTCCCTTCCACGCACCCCCAGTGCGCGCTTCCCTTTCTCCTACCCCTCCAGCGCCGCTTCCAATAAACCTGCATTTATACATTATAGCTTCATCGCCAATTAGCTCATTCCGCTTATTCAATCAATTACAGTGACAGGTTCTTGTCTGGGCCACGCTTGTCAGCACAGGCAGGGACTAAGACATATCTACAATGACACTGGCAGCTATGTGTGTTTTGGTGGTGGGGTGGGGTGGGGGGCGTGGTTACCTTCATCTTTTAGGAATCTCATGCCAGGTAAAAACAGCGGCTTGTTTTTCGCAAAGAAGAGAATTTTAGGATAAGTCACGAGGAGGTGGAGTTGGGTTTTATCAGAATATTTAGACTTTTCAGTGTGAGGGTTAAAAGGAAGTATGACGCTAAGACACATAGGTCTGACCTCTGAGAGAGTCACACTTCGTTGTGTTTACCCCGGTCACACAGACTTTCACCTTCAAAGGCTTGTTCAGGAGCCTACCTGAGATCCCAGGGTAGGTCTGTTTATTTCCTATGCATACTAATATTTCTTTATTTTTCTGATATAATCATAGTATTCTAGCTGACCTAGCTTCTGTCCCTTCTGACAAGCCAGGCTTACCAATCTGTTCTCAGTTAGCCAGAGGAAAACGTAAGTGTCAGTGTTAAAGCAAAGACAGAAAAGTTATTCAGTGTGGTCACACTGTGAAGAGCACTGGAGGCCCAGTGATGCCCAGTCCATCCTCAGCGTCCTGGCATGAAGGTTATAGCTTTTGAGAGGGCAAGCAAGAGGCATGCAGAGCTAGGCAGCCCCGGTCAAGGTGTGGTTCTGCCCATCACTCACCCATCCTGTGGTGGTTCTGGTCTCCCCTGCAGAGTGGCCGGACAATTGTTAGAACTGTATGAAATATCTTCTGGGGACACAAGCACTCCTTCCGGCCAGCACGAAGCACAGCCTTTGCCTTCTCCAAGCATAGGATTCCTGGGGAAATTCTAATTTCTTTGCATTTATTGTCCCAGTAATCTGACAGCCAAAGTGAGGGCCGTAAGTGTCTCTCTTTAGAATGTTTTCACTCCTGCTAGGATGGTTTCAGTAGCATCCGGGAAATGAGTGTAAACCATTGTCCCTAAACCCTGCCATCATGTCCACCAAGGAAAGGGGGACAGCATGAATTATAGGTGCAGAAAGAAGCTCACTGTTTGGGTTGGCAAAATGGCTCAGAGGGTAAAAACACTTTCTGTCCAAGCCTGGGGACCTGAGATCAATTTCCAGAGCCCATTAAAAAAAATTCTAGTGTAGTAGCACACATCTGTAGCCCCAGAGTTCCTATGGCTAAAGAGGAGGCAGAGACAGAAGAACCATCCAGAAACTGATAGGCCAGCAAGCATAAAATGCGATGTGACAGAAGCAGCAAGGAACCCAACCTCACCAACGGAGAAGGTGATCCAGCCCCTGATCTCCACATAGCCACTGTGGTGTGTACTCACCTACATCCTATCTCTCTTACACACACACACACACACACACACATGAAAATAAAATAATAGTACTTTGTTTATTGTTTCAATTAAATACCTAACACATTAATTATGTTTCAGTGCACAAAGTCCAGTCTGCCGGGACCTGACTAGGTGTGGCAGGGTAATAGAGGTGGTGGTGACAATGATGGTGGCAGTAATAGTGATAGTGATGATAGTGGAATTGTTGGTGGTGGTGATGGTGCTGATAGTGATAATGTGATGGTGGTGATGATAGTGGTAATGGTGGTGGTGATGGTGATGGTGGTGATAGTGGTAAGGGTGATATTGGTGATGATGATGATGGTGGTGGTGGTGATGGTGGTGGTGGTGGCAGTGGTGATGGTGGTGGTGGTGGTGATGATGATGGTAGTGGTGGTGGTGGTGGTGATGGTGGTGATGGTGGTGGTGATGGTGGTGATGGTGGTGGTGGTGGTGATGGCGGCGGTGGTGGTGGTGATGGTGGTAGTGGTCGTGGTGGTGATGATAGTGATGGTGGTGGTGGTGGTGATGATGGTGGTGGTGATGGTGGTGGTAATGGCAGTGGTGGTGGTGGTGATGGTGGTGGTGGTGGCAATGGTGATGGTGGTGGTGGTGATGATGGTGGTGATGGTGGTGGTGATGGTGATGGTAGTGGTGATGGTGGTGGTGATGGTGGTCGTGGTGATGGTGGTGGTGGTGGCAATGGTGATGGTGGTGGTGGTGGTAATGGTGATGGTAGTGGTGATGGTGGTGGTGGTGGTGATGGTGGTGGTGGTGATGGTGGTGGTAATGGCAGTGGTGGTGGTGGTGATGGTGGTGGTGGTGGTGATGGCGGCGGTGGTGGTTGTGATGGTGGTAGTGGTCGTGGTGGTGATGATAGTGATGGTGGTGGTGGTGGTGATGGTGATGATGATGATGGTGGTGATGGTGGTGATGGTGATGGTGGTGGTGATGGTGATGATGGTGGCGGTGGTAGAATGCTGTGGCCCTGTAGGGAGGTGAGATCATCCTTCAGAGAGTGAGCACAGCGAAGTGTGAGCTGTGAATTGACTCCAGTCTCCAGGGAAGAACCATTAGCCCTGGGACTCATTACACTGTGTGCTTCTTCTCTATCAGGTAATTAGCGTGTTTTGTTTCCTGTGTGCCCACTGCTGTCTGTCATACTAGGAGGAAAGAACAAATGTCTTAGTTTGAAAGCACAGGACCAGAAAACCGATGGTTTTAACTAATTTTTCTGGCAAATTTAAGACCCATTTTCATAAAATTATAAGGCTGGTCACTGTAGTCAAGCTATTAAATTATTTCTTTGGTATCACAAACTCTGTTAAAGGTTAAGTTATGTTGCATAAACAAGTTACTATACAAAGGTTAGTTTGCTCATTCAAATTTGCCTAGAGAACTTTCAGAGGTAAAACACTGACATATTAAAGTACTAGTGCATGTACCAACACTTCCAGATACAGAAGGAACCATATGCTCCAGTTCCTATGCTTAACGTGGCCATGACCCATGCTCTTCCATAAGGTGTCAGTGGGTGGGCCTCGGGAGTAGAAAAATCGGGATGAAGTGCAATGGAACGCCTGTATGGGATGGTGACCTTTCTGTGACTTGCCGTGACAAAATGCTGCTGAGAAAAGAAGGATTCTGTATTTGCAGGAACCGCTGCCTATCTTCTGTCTTATAAAGGAGCTCATAAAGTCATCTCTTATCAAGGAACAACTCTACGTTCTTCATGCTGAGCCACAGGCCAGGAGAGGAAAGGCATATAAAGACAAGAAGGACTAAATTGCTCCTGTCTGCCTCTGCGCCTCCCAGTTGGCACACCATGATCCAAGGGGAGTTGAAGGCCCGCCCCCCACCCTGAGGCCCCCACACTGCCTCTGGGTCTCACTGGGAGACTGTGGTTCTGGCGCCTTCCTCCTGACTGGCCTCTGCAGGAAGGTTATAGATCCCTGGGTGTAAACAGGGGAAGGGGACCGCTGGGGACCTCCTCTCTCCTGTGGGTGTCTTCCTGATTTATGACTTTGGAGAGAATCACTCAGTTCATCAGCTTCAGGCTGGACACGGAGCAGGGGGACAGCAGGCGAGCAAGTGGCTTGCTGGAGTGAAAGTCTCCTCTCCTGCTCAGACACCTAAGTCAGCTTGGCGACATGCTGCCAAAAACAGTGAGTAGAGCTTGCATCTCTAATTTCTTCTTCTTTCTCTCCTTATTCTGTGCATCGGGGTGCTGAATTAACACTCCCCCCACCACCACGCCCAGCCCCATCCTTGCGGATTAGCCTATGATACAAAGCAGAGACAAACATTTTTTCTGCCCTTATAGATTTTTTTTTTTCAGAGCCGAGACCCGAACCCAGAGCCTTGTGTTCCCTAGCTCTACCACCGAGCTAAATCCCCAACCCCCCTTACAGGGTTTGACACAGTAATGCCTGATGGGAGGACATACTTAGAGGGGATATATGCCAATTAAGCAATTCACAGTCCAGGCAATAAAACCAGATACAGTCAGTGACTGGGATTTATTTCGACTAGTCAACCCAAAAAGCATACCCTAGAAAAAGGCATTTTAAATTACATGTTGAGAAATGTATAGAATATGGACAGCCATACTAATAGGATCTGTAAAAATATGTGTTAGCAATGATTCGTGAGGGATGCTATGAACATTTAATTTAATTGGAGGAAAGCACTTCACAGAAAATAGTTTATAGCAAATTAGGAAAAAAAACAGAGCACTCACGGACAGGAAGATGAACAAAGACATTTCAAGGGTGACAAAAGATAAGGAAAGAAAAAGTTACCTATAGCAGAAAACAGCTCAGACACACATGGTAACAAAAAGGCTTTGTGACTCGGTGACTAGGCGGTGCATACTAAACGCAAACTCAACAATGTGTGCTTGAGATGGGGCACCCGGCTACAGAAACCTCTTAGTGAATGCAGCACCTTAGACCACAAAGCCACCCTGGCCTCCTGCGGGAGTCCATTTCTGTAGATGCCACTACGCGGTTGCCAAGAACAGAATCGGACCGCAGCCTCTTTGATTTTATGTGTACAAAGAAAATTGAGGCTCTCGCAATTTAGTCCAAATAAACAGGCGATCAGAACTTCTGGTACCATTTAGCTTTGTTCTAAATCAGATGTGTTTGAAACTGCTCATTGTGCACCTGTTAGGTGTGTCCTTAAGACCAGGGAAAGAAAAGTATAATAAGCCATTTTTTTTTCCTTCTTCTCAAAGGCTATATGGAATAAATCCATAAGCCAAAGTTAGAGTCGTGATGTCCTGGAGTAGAGGCGATAGGAAGGTGTGTGGGTGTCTGCGAGACTCGGGACCTCTTTTGCAGGTCTTTGATCTTATAACTCAAGAACTTGAGGACAGTTTTATCAGAGTTCGGTAGATAAAGCAACAAGCAGGGCTGGAGATCTAGGTAACTTCCCAGGGGAGGGAGACAGATAAAAGGAAGAGAGGAACTCATGCTTTCCAAGTTAGCTGTCAAAAAAGCAGGCAGGCTCCTCTGTTGAAATGTAGAGCAGCTATATGGGGAGGAAGGTGTGATGACAGAGAGACAGAGGGAGGGGAGGGGAGGAGAGAGAGAAAAGGAGGGAGGAGGAGGGAGAGAGAGAGAGAGAGAGAGAGAGAGAGAGAGAGAGAGAGAGAGAGAGAGAGAGAGAGAGAGAGAAAGAAAGAAAGAAAAAGAAAAAGCTACACCTTCTGAGCTCAGAAACCAGCCAGGCTTAGAGTGAGTGTCTGCAGGCTGCTGTATCTGATACTGCTCCTGTCTGCCATACCTATCACAGTAGCAAAGGTCTCTCTTTCCATTTTCTTATCCCATCTTCTGGGATAGCCTGTCTCTTTCCATCCTTTGGTTTCAGGCTGGTCTTGTTTAGGTTGAAAACAGGATTGTTTTTTCCTTATTGGAGTGTTTCTTCTGCTTAGTCTAGGCAGAAGAAGCACCGGCTGGCTAAGTCCCAAGAGTGTTATCAAGCACTAAGCAAGACATTTGCAAAGGGGGAATACCCAAGGTGGTCAGCCATATTGTTTGTCTCAGAGGAAGTCTACAGGTTGATAGTCATGTCGCAAAGGATGCTGGGAAACAGAGGTAGCAGAGCCCTTTTATTCTCTTTCTCTATGCCTTCCGTCCCTGTCAGGAGCAGACTGAGTCAGCAGAGGACAGGGTGGTGAGACAGACCACAGTCTGTTCTCTGTCATTCACTGTGGCTGGCTGCTCCCTAACCAGGGCAATTTTGTGTCTCATAGACCTTTTTTGTTTAATATTAGTCATAGGAAGTTTACCTAAGACCTTAGTTTAGATGAAGCTTTAAATTTCAGAGAACATTGACTCCTTAGTTAATCCAGAAAAATCACTGACAGATCCTTAAAACTCCGTGAGACTCCAGTGTTTTTTGTTGCTGGAATTACATGGACTACTACCTGGGAAGGATGTCCACTCGTGTGTGTGTGTGTGTGTGTGTGTGTGTGTGTGTGTGTGTGTGTGTGTGAATGCTCTGCCTGCATGCACACATGCATGGCAGAGGAGGCTATCAGATCCTTTTATAGATGGTTGTGAGCCACCATGTGGCTGCTGGGACTTGAACTCAGGACCTCTGAAAGATCAGTCACTGCTCTTAACCACTGAGCCATCTCTCCAGCCCCCATCCCCCCATCCCTCACCCCACTCCCCGAGGTCAGCTCTTAAGAAGGGATGGTTGATGGGTAAGGGTTGTTTCTAAAGTAGAAAGCCAGGGGAAAGCTAAGCTGGTTCCTGTGTGGGGAAAAAAGCCAGGCGGCCATTAGAAAGAGACAGAGTCTAAAGTGGTTTTCCCTCTTTTGCCAAGCTTGTTCTATCATCCTTCTGCCACACAGGAAAATGGAAGGGTACATGGCCGAATGCTTGCTTTACTCACTAGTTTATATATAAATATTCCACCCAACTTTTACCAACCTTAAATCTTCTCCCTCAGGTGGAGAAGACTTCATGGTTTCTCAGGTTCTAGCCTGCAGGTGTGCATGACTTCTCACAGGGTGCAGACAGGTGCTAATGTGGGCGGTCATGCCCGCTCCCCTGCTCCAAGGCTGGGGGAGGGGACTCCAGGGTGAAGATATAGTTATGGAATAAATGAATTTCACTCAAATTTGTGACTCTTCTAAGGAGGATTTAACTGTTTTAAAATTAAAAAGAGGAGGAAAATCCTTCCTGTTGGTCCTTTAGGCAGCCAGTTGTTATCTTGTTAATTAAATACAGAGTGAAGGGTTCCTCTTGACCAGGCCTTAGGATCAGGGGATGAGTCTAGCCTTGATCTGCACCTTCAAGCCTGCATCTGGAGGTAAGGCTTGGGGTAATCTGAGAAGAGAGAGAGATCCACAGGACACTGCATTACCATATGCAAAACCACCTGTGTGGGATAAAAAGATTAGAAGCAAATTCATCAAACACCAAGTGTGGAGGTAGATAAGCTAACATTGGGTGTGGCTCACAGATCATGGATAAAAAGGCCGTGGTGGCTCAGAAGGTGGAGGCAAGAGAACCAGAAGTTCAAGGTCATCCTAGATGACGTAGTGAGGCGGAAGCCAGCCTTGGGGACATGGGAGCGCGTCTCAGAAGGGGATGGTGGCACTACGAAGATAATTCAGTGATTACAAGCACTGGCTTTTTAACTTGGTGGTTCACATCCATCAGTCACTCGAGTCCCAAGGTGTCTGATGCCCTCTTCTGGCCTCCTAGGGTACTGTACACATGTGGTATATAGATACACATGCAGGCAACGCACCCAAACACAAATAAAACAAAAATAAAGTATTTTAAAGATTGTGGAGATGCTGGGCGTGGTGGCACACACCTTTAATCCCAGCATTCGGGAGGCAGAGGCAGGCAGATCTCTGTGAGTTCAAGGCCAGCCTAGTCTACAAAGTGAGTCCAGGACAGCCAAGGCTACACAGAGAGACCCTGTCTTGAAAAACAAAACAAACAAACAAACAAATAAACAAAAAGATTATAGAGATGCAAAGAGCCTAATATGTACTCTCTTAGGCTTCTGGGAGAAGCTAATCGTTGAGCAGTTCATTGACTGCTCAAAATTACCAACCATTTCGAACTTGCTTCAGGAACACTTAGAAAATTTACTCACAAGCAAATGTGGTTCCAGGACAAATGGCCCAGCTCCTTCCCAGGGTGAGGCAGAGCAAATCGGTTTTGGCTTGATTACGTGGCATTTGGATCTTTGGATCAGGGTGTGTGTGTGTGTGTGTGTGTGTGTGTGTGTGTGTGTGTGTGTGTGTAGGAGTTATAGGAGGCATGTAGGATTTTCTATTTTAAAAACCCATGCCCTCAAAGCTAGCTAGAGTGGCACATACTTGCAATCCCAGTACTCAGAAGGCTGAGGCAGGAGTCTTGAGTTTTAGGCAAAACTAGGCTAAATAGTGTTATAGAGTTTGTGGCCCCCTAGGAAAAGAATATAGACTCAGTCCAATTATAACGAAACGATTTATTGATTAGTGGCTAACACAATGAATAGTTTCTGAGCCAGATTTTATATTGTCAAGAGAAATGGAGTGAGGGAAGGATTTTTAAATGGGAAAACCACAAAAAGAACCTCAATATGTATGCAAGCAAGCAGGCAAAATGAGTTTGTTCTACCAAGTTGTGACCCCCAAATAATCTTTGGGTATCTGCATAAACAAGTTACAGAAGCAAAAGAGCAGTTAGTCATATCATACCAAGTAGATGGCCGTGCTGTATGTTTCTGGGAGGGGTCAGGGAGTCAGGGTTACTGGGAACTTATCTTCCAGGGACTGGGCTTGTGGGTACCAAGATGGATGTCCGGCATGGAATGGAGTTTCTTTAGCCATCACAATAGCGATACCTTGGTCCAAAGAGTTAAAACTATAATTGTTTCTTCAAATTTTGAAATGTATTTTTATACTCACAAGCTATGCCAGGAGCAGGTAGTTCACTACGAAACTGAAGCCAACCTTGACTACAATGTATATTCCTGAACAAACTGAGACTTTGTCCAAAATAAAAAATAAAAAAATTAAAAACACAAAATCCTTATTTCAGAAGATGGCACAAGTAAATTGTTTGCAGGTTTAGTCTGTTCATTTTCTCTCTAAAATGTTTATGTTTTAATTTTTGAGCACCATTTTTATTCATTTAAAACTTATTTTCAGGTTTTTTGTTTAGTTTTCACGAGATTTCTGGTTGTCAAGTTAGAAATATTTTATCCACTTCTATAAGTAACCCCATAAACTATGTACAGATGGATCATTTTCATTAGAAATTTAAGTATCACTAGTAATACTAACTTTATTTATCTCTTTATTTATTGTTTTCCATCCTCCTCAGGTACAGTAGAGATGGACACAGCCAACGACAGCACTTTCAGCCATTTCATCCTGGTAGGCTTCTCTGACCGGCCCCAGCTGGAGAGGGTCCTCTTCGCGGTCATCCTGCCCGCCTACCTCCTGACCCTGCTGGGCAACAGCACCATCATCCTGGTGTCGAGGCTGGACCCGCACCTGCACACCCCCATGTACTTCTTCCTCACACATCTGTCCTTCCTGGACCTCAGCTTCACCAGTAGCTCCATCCCACAGCTGCTCTACAACCTCAGTGGGCAGGACAAGACCATCAGCTATGTGGGCTGTGCACTGCAGCTGGTCCTGTTCCTGGGCCTGGGTGGTGTAGAGTGCCTCCTGCTGGCCGTCATGGCCTATGACCGCTATGTGGCTGTCTGCAAGCCCCTGCACTACATGGTGGTCATGAGCCCCAGGCTCTGCATGGTTTTAGTGTCCCTTGCTTGGGGCTGTGGTGTGGCCAATTCTTTAATTATGTCCCCAATGACACTGTGGCTCCCTCGCTGTGGGTACCGCAAGGTGGACCACTTCCTCTGTGAGATGCCAGCCCTCATCAGGATGGCCTGTACCAACACAGCCATCATGAAGGCATTGCCTTCATCCTGGCAATAGGCATAGTGCTGTCCCCTCTAGTGTTCATCTTGGTTTCTTACTTTTATATCGTGAGGGCCGTGTTAAGCATGAAGTCATCCTCGGGAAGACACAAAGTCTTCAACACCTGCGGCTCGCACCTCACCGTGGTCTCGCTTTTCTACGGAAATATCATCTACATGTACATGCAGCCAGGCACCAGCTCCTCAAAGGACCAGGGCAAGTTCCTCACCCTCTTCTACAACATGGTCACTCCTCTCCTCAACCCTCTCATCTACACGCTCCGGAACAAGGAAGTCAAGGGGGCGCTCAGGAGGCTGATTTGGGGAAATGTAAGTTTAAGAAAGAAGTTATAATCAAAGGCAAAGTTGGGACCTCCCAAGATGTTAAAACATTACAAATTTTGGGGTGGCTGATCGTGGTCCATACCCCCAGCACCTGTCTGAATGGAAGCAGAATTCATTGCAGACTTTTGGCCCATTGTCTTCGTATGTGAGGATTGGGAAAGGGTGTGTGAGTTCTAATATCCTCAAGCAGTATGTATTGATGTCAGGTCTGCTGACCATCTCTGTTGCCCAAATGCCAACATGTACCACCGAGGAAGGCTAGGAATGAGGTCAAGTCAGTCTGGGAAGGAGACTGAGTAGCTGACTGAGAGAAATGGGATTCCCTTAGCACAGACTTTCCCAGGCGTTTAGCCTTCACCTATAGCATGGACTCTCATTCTGGGATGTACAAGTCTGGCAAGAGGCTGTCAACATGGACAGGAGCTTTCACTCAACCTTTGTTGTGCTGTAAAAGATCTTTCCCTAGCCTGCCATGCCCATTACGCTTGCATACCCACTTCCTCATCCAACAGCGTTAAGGGAGGCCCTTTAATTCTCCTTAATTGCAGTTGTTTATTTACTGAGGACACACATCCATGGCTCATGTGTAGAAGGCAACTTGAGTGGGAGCTGGCTCTTTCCCTCCACCACGGGAGTCCTGAGGATTGAACTCAGATTGTCACAAATGGCCACAAGCGTTTTACTTTCATTGTCATCTCAGCATCTCAGGGAGAGACCTTTCTGTTCCTCGAAGTGTTTCCAATGCAGAATCAAACATCTGGTCACACCTGTCTAGTTACTGAGTCTGTGAGGTGTTACCTGCTGGTGACCGAGTGTCAAGAAGTAAAGCTGCCGTTTGACGATACATGACAAAGACATGAAAGGGGACAACCATGGGCTAGGGAAGGCTTGATGGGGACACATCCAGGGGATGGTTTTGAGGTGGCATTTCATCTATGTGATTAAAAAGAGAGGCCCTGGACATCTCTCCTGCACCAGGGTGGTTCATGTTTCTTTATGTCAGAGTGATCCTTGAGGCTTTACAAGATGGGGAAAAAGGAGAACCGCAAGAGGGCAGCAAACTGCCAGGCAGGAGGGCAGGATCTCCAGTACAAAGGGCATTAAAAAGAGAAGTAAGTTCCATAGTGTGCATTGCAGTTTTCCAGGGCTGTTCCTTCTGCTGTGAGCGGATTACAACAGATGCTAAGGTCAAAAGTACAAACACAGAGGTTACTCAGGAAGGGAAGAGAAACGAAGAGCAGGGGCCTACGAGGGGGAACATGCTCCATATGCAGTATTTATCCATACAAACACTTAAGGCATAAAAAAACAATTACACAAGAGATGTGAGCGAGTGGAGATTGCGCCTGGCTTTCTCGGCTGCTGCTTTTTCCTTTCTATATCGTAGGAACTTCCTGGGCACTCGCTGAAGTGTGAGGAGATGCAGAGTTGTGCCATGGGGTAGGTTGGGGTTTGAAGAGTGGAGATTAAGTCCAACATGCTCTTCACTGAGAGCAAAAAACTTTCATTTTGGCTTGGTTTTTCTTTTTTGCTACTTTCCTCTGTCCTTTCGGCATTTGGTGAGATGCACCCAGAATGTAATGTTTCCACGTGCTTTGCAAACTTCTCTCTAGAGGTGTGAGATTTACAAATGTGTGTGGCTGAACACAAAACATACCTCTAGGTGTGGTTTACAAAAGGGAGATTGTGTTGGTGTAGTTTGAAATGGCATAGCAGCAGCAGGAGACTCAAAACCCCAGAGCAGCCAGCTGTTTGTGATAAAAGCACCCGCAGAGGCCAGGCATGCAGATCAGTTAGGACAGCATTTGTCTGGCATGCACAGACCCAGCCTGGTAACAAACGCCCATCATCCTACCACTGGAGAAGTGAAGGCAGGGGTTACAGACTGGTTACGTAATGAGTTCAAACCCAGCCCAGGACACACAAGATCCCGTCTCAACGAGAAAAAGAGGGTGGGGGAATGGAGAGATATCTCAGCAGTTGAGAGCGCTTACTGCTCTGGCAGAGGACCTGGGTTCAATCCTAGCACCCATACAATGGGTCACAATGGTATATAACCCCAGTCCCAAGGGATTTGATGCCCTCTTCTGGCCTCTGCAGGCATAAGACAAAAAAAAATGATACACAACACACATGCAGGCAAAACAGCCACACCTATACACTTAAAAATATTTTGAAAGGTACACACATGTATAACTTCTGATACCATACTGATGAAATGGACCAGAAGTGCATCAGTCAATGCCAGTCTGTGCTGCAAGACAGCACGTTATATTTACATTTAGGTTTCAAAAAATCAAACCCACTAATATCTTATTTTGTTTGGTTTGGTGTTCATTTACTTTTATGTTTATTTGTGTTGAGTCAGGGTCTCATATAGCCCAGGATGGCCTCAAACCCACTATGTAGTGAAGGATAGCCCCGAACCTCTGATCTTCCCACTTTCACCTCCTATACCTTCACCTGTACACCTTACAGGCATATGTTAACACTCCTGGCTAAAAACACGGTCCCTTTTGGTACTGCAAATACTAATTGTGTGAATTTTTAAAAGAAAGAGGACCCTCAGCTCTAATGGCACATTTTATAGTCCAGTGACGCCACCTGGTGGTTCTGTGCTGTGTTCTCACCTCCTCAGGATGAAGTCCATCTTGTGAAGAACATTAATTTCCCTATAACACGTCTCATGAAATTATAAAACTATCAAGAGTATTTAAAGCATAAGTAGAAATGGCTCAGCAGTTAAGAGCGCCGACTGCTCTTCCAGAGGACCCAGGTTCAATTCTCAGCACCCATATGGCAGTGCACAATCATCTTTGGAATTCACGAGATCTGACACCCTCTTCTGGCCTCCTCAAGTACCAAGCACGTACATGGTACAAGGAAACACATATAAACAAAACACCCACACACATACAGCAAAAGAATAAATAAACTATAACATGCTAGATGCGTCTCATGCACCAAGAAAGTACATCTAGTAGGTGATACAACCTACTAGACCATGTCATACATATACAAAAATAGATGAGGTTGGTATTTATGACAAACAGGGTGTTGCAATTATTTTTATAGCCCCTGTGATACAGCTACACTTGGAAACTTTGTGTGCCTAACAGTTTTCCAGGGCAAGGCCATTCACTGCTTAGCACAGAAATGATGATGGCTGGTGGCTATTTATACACATAAATATTATACCTTAGTTATTGCATGAATGTGGAATTTTAATTTAAAGGAAAAGAACTAGTAGTAAAATTAAGAGAAAATATAAAATGAGAAAAGTGGAGTGAAAAGATTTTCTAAGGCCAAATTTGCGGAGTGAAATTTGCAAAAATCCAAACATAAAATGCATTGTGGTGGTAGCTTTATGATTATACAGTAGGTACATTGATGGGTCACTTGATGGGTCACTAGTTAATTAGGTAAAAAAAAAAAAAACATTGAATGTGGACGAAACCATAAAATCCAGAACAAATGGGTAAGAGACACCATAAATAACATTTCTAATAAGAATTTGTAAGTTGGGGGCTGGAGAGATGGCTCAGTGGTCAAGAGCACCACCTGCTCTTCCAGAAGTCCTGAGTTAAATTCCCAGCAACCACACGGCAGCTCACAACCTTCTATAATGTGATCTGATGCCTTCTTCAGCAGATAAAGCACTCATATACAAAAAGAAAGAAAGAAAGAAAGAAAGAAAGAGTAAGCAACAGAAAAATACAAGAAAAGGCTCTGCTGTTAAGGTGTACAAAATATTCATTTCAAGGTTAATGAAGCCCACTTTTCACCTGTTAATCTACAGATAAATATCAATATTGAATATACAGGAAGAACAATATTATTTTTCTTGAACATACTATTCTCTACCCAAAAGAGTTATCAAGAAAAACGTTTCATAGAAAAAGGTGTCAGCACTAAAAACAAGCGCTCGATGTAACATGTAAAGAGTGATCTAGAATTCATTGGGTCAAATTTTTATGAGCTGAGCATGGTGGTGCACACCTTTAATCCCAGAGCTCTGAGGCAGAGGTAGGTGGATCTCTGTGGATTGCAGGCCAGCCTGGTCTGCAAAGCAAGTCCAAAGCAACCAGGGCTACACAGAGAAACCTTGTCTCAGAAAAAAATAATTTTTTTTTTACAGTTAACCCAGTAAATATTATCAAAGGCTTCATTTGTAATGAAGCTTCTTCTTAGAAGCAGAATGCGGTCTCCATGTAAAAGGGTGAAATAAAAACAGACATTTGTATTAATAGATCAAAAGTTAAACATGTTACCTGTGCAAACTGGGAGTAAGCTTGGGATAATTTATTTCAAAGAGCTAGTTTTTACTAGGCTGTTTTGATGTTGCTACTTTGAGAAACAGTACAAAATTCAGTATGCAGTCAATATTAAAAAGTTTCATTCATTTTTCCTCTTCTAATAAAAAAATTTTAACTTCTTTAAATTAACAGGACCATTTTTTTTTCCAGCAGGAAAAGATTTCACCTTGCATGGTCCGATTCCTGCTCCAAGCTCAGGCACAGTGAACTAGCTTTGATTCCAACATCAAACGGACCTGAGACCTTCATAAACACGACTCTCCTACATCAGTGATCACGCTGAACATTTGAAGTTGGTCTTCAGAAATGTGTGGTACAGGCCAAATCCTAGGTTATATGATTCCTCAAAATAGCATATTTATCATGTTTTTAGCATCTAGATATTGCAGCTTATTCCTTAGGCTTCTAGTGCAGGTGTGTGTGTTAAGTGTACACGGGATGAGTTTTTTTTTTAACTTATCAGTTTCAGTCATGAGCTGAAAGTATGTTTTGAACATTCATTCTGGCCTCTTTTAAATTCTACTGTGCAGTGGACGCACAGGAGTGCTAATACAGTGGTGCGGCTCTGTTGTGCATGATGTGCTTGTTTAATTGCGGACAGGAGGCCAGCTTTTCCCAGGAGGATTCTGGAAGAATGCCTATGAGGTCTAATCTTCCACAGGCAGCCAGGGCATTTAAGACCTTAGAAGTCTTCCATGGATGCTAAAATGATATTTTAAGTGAGGTTATTTTTTTGAGACAAAAAAAAAAAAAAAAAAAAAAAAAAAACCCTCAACTACCTTACAAATTCACAGTGAGCTAGCAGGTTCCAAAATGTGCTTGAAATTAGATTTAGAAGCCAGGGTTTCTTTTTTGATACACAGATTAAACAGCTTGATTCACTGGATAGTAACATTGTACTTAAAAGTTAATCCTGCTTTCTACCTATTATCTCAGCGTGTCTTGTCTTTCTCTGTATTTTGGGTAAGGTTCATTTTCCATTCTTACTCAGTACTCCATTTCTGAGGAGAAACCCTAGGAAAGTGAGGTCTGTGCCTCTGATACATAGTTGCTTCTGCTGTAGCTAAAATCATGTTAGTTAAGTTTATAAAAAGACAGGCAGTCTGTATATCTAGTGGAGGGGAAAGGTCACGCGATCCTCATGGTAAAAAGCACAGCTTGATGGAAGATGGAATTCTGGCTTGGTCACAGCACACCCCCTTAGCTGACGAAGGAGCCCTGCAGACCCCGAGTTCCTGAAGGAAAGCAGAATTCCCTGCTGAGCTAGCTTGCTGTCGATTTTGCTGAGGAGACCCTACAGCAGCGGTGTTCTTGCTGGGGAAGGTATGTCTTGGGATTAGTGCGTAAAGTGCATTGTTTGTGCATCCCTGCTCTTGGATCGAGTCAATGCCTGGCTAGATGCATAATCCAGGTATCAGGTAAAAAATATCTGCCATGCCACGGTGTATGAGTGCTGCCCTTTGATGTCCTCAAGCCTGTGAACCCTCTCATGAGGAGAAAGGGACTGGGCACTCCCAGTTTGAGGGGACAAGTTTGTCATAAAATATGCCATTTGTTGGTGGACTTAGACTATTTTCTGAATGCTCCACCACACAACAAGGACATATGCTCAACCATGTTCATAGTAGCCTTATTCATAATAACTGGAACCTGGAAACAGCCTAAGTGTCCCTCAGTAGAAGAATGGATAAAGAAACTGTGGTACATTTACACTATGGAATACTACTCAGCTATTAAAAACAAGGAAATCCCGAAATTTGTGGACAAATGGATGGAACTAGAAATAATCATACTGAGTGAGTTAACCCAGAAGCAGAAAGACTCACATGGTATATACTCACTTATAATTGGGCACTAGCCCAAAACACATATCCCATGGAAGTCTTGACTTACCAGGAGATTGGGATAGATGTGAGGGCATCCTACTGGGACTCTAGGTAAGAGAAATGTAGGAGATGGGGAAATAGAAAGACCCAGAGGGTCCTAGAAACCTACTCAAAGAATATTTTCTGATTTCAAAATTAATTATGGTTTAATTTATTAACTACAGAGATGCCATGTGATGATTTGATGCAAGTACAGTGTTTACAGTGTGTAAGGATAAACACCAGGCTACTGGACATCTTTCCCATTGATTCTAAGTGACCCTTATACAGAATCCCATCTGGTAAAACAGGCGACTGTGACAGGGATCCAACAGGAGTGAGGTGTGCCCACTACTCTGGGCTGTCTCAGCACAGCCTGTCCTCCAAAGGGAACTAGCCATATCTAAAACACATTGTGTTAGGGATGGACCAGGGAGGGTTCCAGAACTAGGGCTGCAGCAGCTGTTGCTGCTGTTGCTGCTGGTGGTAGTGCTGGTGCTGGTACTGCTGTTGGTGGTGCTGGTGCCGTTGGTGCTGCTGGTGGTGCTGGTGGTACTGGTGCTGCTGCTGTGCTGCTGGTGCTGGTACTGGTACTGGTGGTGCTGGTGCTGGTGGTTCTGATGCTGGTGGTAATGGTGGTGGTAGTGGTGCTGGTGGTAATGGTGCTGGTGGTGGTGGTGGTGGCGGTAGTGGTGCTGGTGATACTGGTGGTTCTGGTGATGCTAATGCTGGTGGTAATGGTGCTGCTGCTGCTGGTGGCGGTGGTGCTGCTGGTGGTGCTGCTGCTGCTGCTGCTGCTACAGACTGAATTTTGCCTTGCACGGTAGAGAAACCTGACTAGGAGTTTCCAACATGTTGAACAAAAGTGAAAATTCTGCTGTAAATGCAATGAAGAGAAAGGAAAATGTGCCTTTTCCAATTTTACAACATTTAAAAGTAGTTCAAACACAAGGATTCAGCGGACACTGACTAAAGTTTAATAATGAGAGCCAGGACTAGGCTGGTCTTGGTGGTGCAGGCTCTGACTCAGCACTCAGGAGGGCAAGAAAGGATTGCAGTTGAGGACACACCCAGGCTACTGAGAAGGATGAGTGTCACCTAGCCTCAACGACCAATAGCTACAGGTGTAACTCAGGAGACAGCGCTTGCCTAGGCCAGGTGTTTTATTCCAGTAACACACACACACACATATGCATATTCACACACACACTCACACAATGCACACATGTACACACACATGCACACATGTACACACACACGCACATGCACACACATGCATACGCACACACATCCATACACACACGCAGACTCACACACATGCACACACACACATACATGAATACACGCACACACGCACCGTGGAAATCAGCACGGAACTCCACACTTTGAGCAGCAACTACTGACAGTCTTGACAATACCTGACACCCAGGGTAATTTAAGAGCAAAATGAAACTGTGGAGAGTCTAGCATTTTACTGTCTTGGGGGATAGTGGGAGGTGTGGGTTAACTGAAGTCTTTATATAAAAAGTAATAACCAATTCCTACTTTACTCTTAACTCTGCTTAATTCTCTTTCATAGTTCATTTTTTGAGAATTCAAAAAAAATGTTGCCCAGTCTTCTGTTACTTTAAAGCAGTCTCCTTGCTCTTTGCAGCAGATGGATAGTATATGTTTAAGGTAATAAAAGGCTTAATACAGTTTCAGGGGGATGTTCTCTCGCATTCTTAACCCTCTTGTAGATACCATACATCCTTTTACTTTTCACATTGCACAACGATCTCAGTGTTCCATTCTGTTTCCTGTACATGGTTCTGTGTTGCTAGTTCCTCAGACTCTCCCACCAGGACCTTTGTTCACACAGATAAGGGAACCGAGTGAGTCAATGCTCACTCACTTGGGTCAGAGGGACCCAAGCTCCATCCTCTCACCAGGAAGAAGCTCAGTGGGAATAGAGAATTTGTAGATAATTGTATAACTGCTAGTCTTATGATCATTTGAATGTCATCCTGTGATCTCAAAAGTGTTTATTCTTATTTCCTTAGTTATAACTTATTCAAAAAGAACCCTCTGATCAAAAGAGAGACTGAAGACTCCATCCATGTAGAAATGTTAAGAACAGAGAATCTGGAACTCTTGATTTAAAATAAATGAATTTATCGGGCATGCATTGAAACAGCACAGTCTTACATTAATGCTTATGATCACAACAGATTAAGCAAAATTAAAAACATCAGGGGCTGGAGAGATGGCTCAAAGGTTAAGAGCACTGACTGCTCTTCCAAAGGTCCTGAGTTCAATTCCTAGCAACCACATGGTGGCTCACAACCATCTATAATGAGATGTAGTGCCCTCTTCTGGTGTTCGTGTGTATGTAGGTAGAACACTGTATACATAGTAAATAAATAAATATGACTATTTTTCAATACATGGAAGAAAAGAGCCTGCCCTAGAGCTAATCAAGAAATCTATCCCATGTAATAATTGTCACTTTCTCCCCATCAGATCATGCCCTTTGCAGGTTGCAGCTGCGTTGATGGCTCAGTCTAAGCCATGGAGACAGGAAACCACAGCTGGGTGACAGACTTCACCTTGGTTGGTCTTTTCCAGGATGGCCAGATGGACACCTTCCTCTTCACAGTCATCACCATCCTCTTTGCAGTAGCTCTGATAGGCAACATCACACTGGTCCACCTCATCAGGCTGGACCGAAGACTCCACACCCCCATGTACTTCCTCCTCAGCCAGCTCTCCATCATCGACATGATGTACATCTCCACCACTGTGCCCAAGATGGCAGCTAACTTCCTGTCAGGCACCAAGACCATTTCCTTTCTGGGCTGTGAGATCCAAGCCTTTGTGTTTCTGAGCCTGGGTGGGTCTGAAGCCCTGCTGCTGGGCTTCATGTCCTGTGACAGGTATATAGCCATCTGCCGGCCCCTGCACTACCCTGTGCTCATGAGCAGGAAGGTCTGCTGCTCCATGGTTGCCTGTGCCTGGACCAGCAGCTCCATCAATGCCTTAGTGCACACGCTGTATGTGTTTCAACTTCCATTCTGTGGGTCGAGGATCATTGACCACTTTTTCTGTGAGGTTCCATCTCTCATGCCACTGGTGTGTGAAGACACATCCCAATATGAGCACACAATCCTCATGAGTGGCCTTGTCATCCTGCTGCTACCCTTCCTGGCCATCCTAGCTTCCTATGCTCAGGTGATGATTGTTGTATTCCAGATGGGCTCAGGGAAGGGACAGGGTAGAGCTGTGTCCACCTGCTCCTCCCATCTGACTGTGGCCAGCCTGTTCTATGCCACCAGCCTTTCCATCTACACCCAGCCACACTCTTTGCATTCTACTGCAACGGACAAGGTAGTGGCCGTGATCTACTCAATCGTCACCCCTGTTCTGAACCCATTTATTTACAGCCTGCGGAACAAGGAAGTCATGGGAGCCCTGGGGAGACATATGGGATGATAGATGTTGGTGCAGGAAAAAAAATGTGGTTTTGCAGTGGACTTTTGCAAAGGGCCTTGTGGACTGAAGATTCCACTCAAAGCTGGTCAGGAAAACAATCTGGGGGGAAATAAAGATCAGTGTTCTGTAAAAGCACCAGCGAGACTGTGCTCCTTCCAGCTTGTGTACCTAATGAAGCAACAGCATATGGTTTTGTCATCTTGGTGGTACCATGGTGTTGATGTTTTGATTGGCCCTTTTCAGTATCTTGATATATAATTCATAGGAAATGGAATATACCTAAACATTCAGCATATAACGGAAATGAATATGTTTAGGGCTGATAAAGAGAAGAACCTGCTCACTCCACTACTATCTCTATCTGGAGACTTTTGTGTGTAAATATTATTAAGAAGGAATTAGTTCAGGGCTAGAGAGATGCCTCAGAGGTTAAGAGCAGTGACTGCTCTTCCAGAGGACCTAAGTTCAATTCCCAGCAACCACGTGGTGGCTCACAACCATCTATAATGTGATCTGATGCCCTCTTCTGGCCTGAGGGTGTACATGCAGGCAGAGCACTGTATACATGATAATAAATAAATAAATGTTTAAAAAAAGAAAGGGATCAACTCAAAAGCACCAGGCCATGGGGAATGTGAGTCTTCCTAGGACAGTTACATGGCAGAGTGTCTCTGACACTGTAAACACAGAAGTTTCTATCATTAGAGGCTTCCTTTTTCTCCACCACAGTTACCATTCATAGGAATGAAATGCGATCCATAGGCTCAAACTTGTGTGACTTGGAAAGAAGGGGCAAGGTATACAAGAGTCCACTGAAAAAACTGGATCAGACGAAAGACTGATGATGTAAGGATATCTGGGTAAGATGCTGCAAGTGGGCAGAGATGATGACACCTGAGGTGGCCAGCTCCCAGAGCCCAGGGGCTGCTCTCTCCTTTCCAGCTAGGGGAGAGGTGAATCAGTAAGAATGCTCAATTGCAGGAATCTCTGGGGCTCATGGGCCTCAGCCCTCTGCCGGGTTTCCACTGAAGCCTGTGGTTAGTTCAGCTCCCAGCCCACATGTTGGGTGGCTCACAGCTAGCTGTAACTTCAGCTCCAACGGGTCTTAGACCCTCTTCTGGCTTCCTAGGGCACTTCACACATGTGCACACGCACACACACACACACACACACACACACACACACACACACACACACACACACAAAGTAGCTTTTTAAAGAACCCCTAAAAGAGTAACATACAAAAATAATTTTACCTAATTATGACTCTAATTAATCTGATATTTAAAGGGATTTAGAGGGTCAATTTTTGTCTGGGAATTCATCAGAAGTATCTATCCAAGCTAAAGAAGCCGAGCCCCGAATCTTCACTTTGTATTCCTGCCACTGAAGAAAAATTCTACTGTATAAAGACCAGAAAACATAGATTACTACCAACTCTCAGCTTTTAAAAATATGCATCAGTAGATGAGTTACACTACTGGGGACTTAAGATTCCCCTGTATTAAATCTGGAATACACAGTGATTTTATGATGGGCCAGAGGAATTAGAACTCATGAAGGTAATTTCAGCTAGGGGTAGAGATGGCCCGTAGGAGAACTCATCTTCTAGGACAAAGACTATCTCCATACACATAGGCCTTGGTTTAAATATTATTATTATTGTTGTGGTTGTTGTTGTTGATTTTTTTTTTTTTTTTGAGACAGAGTTTTTCTATATAGCCCTGACTGTCCTGGACTCACTTTGTAGATCAGGCTGGCCTCGAACTCACGGAAATTGGCCTTCCTCTGCCTTCCGAGTGCCAGGATTAAAGAAGTACACCACCACTGCCCAGTCCTAATGTATTATTCCTGTTGTGTGGATAATGTGTGTGTGAACATGGGTGTGCACCTGACACAGAGCACTGACAGAGATCAAAGGACAACTTTGGGAGTCCAGTCTGGCTTCTAGGAAACTGAACTCCAGTCCTCAGGTTCAGAGAGCGAGCTCTTTGCCCCTGATGAGCTGTCTCTGTGGCCCTGTGCTGCCTACTGCTTGTTGCTTTTCTCTAAGGGTTCTGTTCTAGGACCAAGGCAGAAATCGACGGACGATTTCCCTCTCTCTAGCTTTGTGTAGAATGATAAAGGAACATTTATTTTTAATCTATATTTTATGTCACTTTCTCTTCTTGCTAGTGAGCAGTTGGACTGATGCCAAAGCATTTCATCATAAGCCCTACTCCTTTAAGATACTGGTCACTTCGGTGGTCATATCCCACTGCCTGAAGAAATTGGGCCACATCCTCCGGCAGTGCCCTTTCTGGAACCCTGAGTTAAGAAGCCGTTCTATGCTGTGGTTTTACACCTGTGATATGTGACATTCCCCAGAACCTGGCCCCTCCATGCTCTCTCACATACACTCTCCCAGACTAAATCATGGGATGTAAAGCTCCCCATCAACCCCTGATGGGGATATTTTCTTTGTTTCTGCCATTTGTCTGAAGGCTCTCTGCTCTGTCACTTCCCCACTCTCATAGGCGCTTTGCCTCTCTATCTCACTTCCATTTCCAGCTGTCCCTCTTAGTGAAGCTCCTCTCGGGAAGAGAAGGCTTTCCGTCCTTTGTTAGGCCCTGCTGTGCTGTTTCTGATGAGATTACACTGGTCCTTTTTCAAGACTCTCCTATGTCAAGGCCTCACCACGGTCAGTAGACCCTTTCTCCTGCTGACTTCATTCCCCAAGAGGCATCATGTTTCATCCTTCCCAAATCAACTGTTGTTGCCTGGGTCTTACACTCAACACAGAATTCTGATTTTAAATCCATGCAACATTTGCTTGCCGATCGGAGGGGCAGTCACTTGTTCTGTGGGAGTAGTGGCCGCAATGTTCACTTAAAATTATGTTAGCACAGAACCTACAGCACACAATATAGAATGATTTTAGACTCACGGGGAACTGTTGGAATTGTGTTAAATATATCCCATGGCTAGGGTAGGCAAAGAGTCAGGGGATTGGGAGAAAAGCAGATTCCCAAAGAGGCAGCTTCAAAGTTTTAAACCTTAACCCTGGCAAGCAATCTTCAAGTTGCTTGTGACTGGTTAGTTAAAAATAAATGAACAGAGTCGGGAGAAGGTTCTGTATGTAGAGGCGCCTGGCGTTAAGCAGTTGCCTGAGTCCAATAGCCAGGACCCATGTGGTAGGAGAGAACTGGCTTCCCCACACTGCCCTCTGACTCCCACACGTGTCCTCTGGCTTGCACCTTCCGTTCTTGGTTATGTTGGTTCTGAGCCAATGGGAAGGCAGACTGCACTGTACTGGCAATATGTAGCAGAGGCCACTCACCTCCTAAAGGACAGGAACCAGAATACAGGACTAGGGATCAGATACAACCTTCAAAAGCATCCTCTGCAGTGACGTACTTCCTCTAACCAATCTCAACCCTGCACAACTTCTACCAGTTCCAAGAAGGCTTCATCTTCCACATTTCTACCAGCCGTTTAAGAGATCCACTCATTCAAAAATGGGTCCACCTGTGGATTCACCATCAGTTCAGTCGGAGCTTTTTCACGAGACCCACCAGAGGTTTGCTCCACTCATCGAGGTGTCTCTTGACACAACGAGCTGATGTTCTTTTGACCGTTTTGCTAACACTGATGCTCATCTTTTTTTCTTTCTGGTTTTTCAAGATAGACTTTCTCTGTGTGTAACTCTGGCTGTCTGGACTTGCTTTGTAGAGCGGGCTGGCTTTGAACTCACAGAGCTCTGCCTGCCTCTGCCCCCTGACTGCTGAAATTAAAAACATATGTCACCATACCCCACAGTCACCGATGTTCTTATAGCAACCTTTTCTATCTGGATAGGTACAGTAAAAGTTCCCCCAAGATACAACCCACAATTAAAACTGCTTGATTACAGAGAAGAAAAAATTTCCTTTAATAGAGACAGCTACGTTCTTTTAAAAGTCTTAATATCTTATATTCCAATAGATATGAGTACTTCTTCATGTCTAAGTGTCAATCAAAAGTAAGCCAATTTTCTTATTCTGCTAAGACTGAATGTATAATTAATATTATATAATACAGATAATATAATTATAGTTAGATATAATTATATTTCTTATATATTACATACAATTATTTAATATAATATGATTAGATACACTTGCATTATTTGTGTTATAATAATTATAGTTAGACATAGTTATATTATCTACATTATATTGTATATTGGAGGCACTCAGATGATAGCAAAAGAAAGAGTATATTTTCTGGAATCATTTTAGAAATGCATAAATAGTATTTTAGCATCTATTGTCAATAATAAGAGTTTGCCTGTGGCTTGAGAGATGGCGCAACAGTTAAGTGCAAGTGTTCATCTTGCAGGGGACCTGAGTTCAGTTGCCAGCACCCACATTAGGCGACCCGTGACTGCCTGTAACTCCAGCTCCAGAGGACTCAATGCCATCTTCTGGCTTCTGCAGATACTTCACTCACGTGCATACACCCCCATAAAGACATGCACATGCACGCGCACACACACACACACAGTATTAAAAATGAAAAATTATTTTCTTGATTTGGGGTTGAAGATAAGAGTATATTGGTCTCTGAATGTCTTAATTAATTACATGTTAAGCTTTTGTACAATGAGCGCAAAATAATGACTGATGCCTTCCCAGGCGTGAGATCTTGAGTTTATTATCACATGTAACTATATAACACAGTGGGTCACCAAAACAAGAAAAAAATCACTTTCAAATTGGCTGCATCCTGATGTTACCAATATCGGTCAGTTACTTCAGGGATCAAATATCCCGGGATTTGAAAATTAATTTTAAGCTGGGTTTTACGAACGGTGTTCTCCCTGACAATTCTGTAGCCTGAGTGTGGGATGACCTGGACTGTGGGCAGATGCGCTTCGTGTCGCACAAGCAGCAGAAGTGGCGCTGCACTCTCAGTGATGATCCGTGGGACCAGAGCCACAGGCATCAGGATTGTTCTGCGCAGCCGCTGCTCCAGAAGCAGGTGAGGGCTTAGTCTCTGAGACTGAGCACTGAGAGTCGCAGGTGGTGTTTGCTCAAGCCTTTGTTACAGTATACTCCATTTCCACAATTTTAGGGACTATGACGTAATTTCACAGCATTTTCGAAAATAGAGAAACCAGTGTATCTACACCTCAGACCATAACCTCGTAAGTATTCTCTCTTAACTCTTTGCCATAACCTTTTGCAAAAATCCACAAAGCAGGACGTCAGTCTCTACCAATTAACGTAACATGAAACGTCACTGAGTTGTTAGGTTGTGTTCCATGGTGGCAGCTCAGTGGCTCTGCCACAGCTTCTCCCATGACAAATTTTAGAGAAACTTGAAAATCTTTTGTGGATATAAGTTGTTTTCCTTAAGTTATTTATTAGAATAAAATCCAGGGCAAATGTTAAGACTTGCCAGATAAGGTGCCAGCGGGCCGTAGCCTCTAGTACTTTTGTTTTCACTCCTGCCCCGAGAGTGACTTCGATGCAGTCCAACTTAGAATGTGGAACACAGAGGAGACACTCAGTGCTGAATGTAATGCATAAGCATAGCAGTTGTCTTAATTGTGCCTTTAATGTCCACTGAAATTATATATTTCCAGTACTTAACCAAAGACTCATAAGAGTCTTTGATTTTTTTTTTTTTTTTTTTTTTTTTTTTTTTTTTTTTGCAGCTGGAAATTATTCAAACAGTACCAAAGAAAATTTCAGGAGAATTGGGAGTGAGGCATATTCCAATCCTGAGACAGATGGATGAATTCTACTATCATTTATAGACTTCATGCACTCCTTCTAGGACTGGTGACAGTTCTGTCATTAAATGTTATTATTATGATTAATATTATTAGTGTGTGTGTGTGTGTGTGTGTGTGTGTGTGTGTGTGTGTGTGTGTAAGCACACACAGTGGAGGTCAGAAGACAATGTTGTGGAGTCTGTTCTCTTTTACCTGGGTTCTGGGTATCACATTCAAGTCATCAGACTTTACATAGGATGTGCTTTGCGCATAGAGCCATCTTGCTGGCTCCAAGGATGTTTTTTGAGTAGCTTCCTTGAGAACAGTAGCTGGTTAAGTGCTCCATTTAAACTACCATCCTTGTTTTTTTCTTAAAAGAAGTCTAAGAGATAAGAACCTATTTTAAATACTGACTAGGGAGTTTTATGGTCTAAGACAGTGGTTCTCAACCTTCCTAATCCTGTGACCCTTTAATACATTTCTCCAACCATAAAATTGTTTTATTGCTCTTTCATAACTGTAATTTGCTACTGTTATGAGTCACGCAGTATATATCTGACATGCAGTACATCTGATATGCAACCCCCCCCCAAGGGGCTGTGGGCTGTGACCAACAGGTCGAGAGCCGCTGGTCGAAGAATGTGTTTGACTACAAAGTACTGTGATGACATGAGTGCACTCCAGATGTGCAGTCTGCAGGTGCATGAACAAGACCATCGATCCGCACTGACTCCTGCCTGGGTGATCGAGTCCTTGGAATGTACCAACTGGGTTTTCATGTCATTTAAACAAAAAAGGGACATTGCTTGTCCTTGAACAAAGCAGGACTACTGTAATAATCTTATATAGTTTTTATTTACTTATGAATTTAAAAAACAATGACCTAATGACATGCATTTGCCATCCCAGCTCTCAGGAAACCGAGGCAGGAGAAATGCAAGGTCCAGAACAGCCTGGTTTATATTACAAGGCCTTGTCTCAAAGATATATGTGTAAAGTCAATTATTTCTTGCTTCCATTTGGCAAAAGCATGTTATTGGTAGCAGAACAGTCTGATATTACCCCTGCTCCGGGTTACTATGTGACAGATGATATAACCTATCTGAATTCAGTTTATCAATAATATGAGAGTTGATCACTTTATATAGCCTAGGCATTCAAGAGCCTATTGTTCATTATACTTTTCTTTTTTGATTAAGACAATAAGACAATAAATGAGAATGAAAATGTATTGTTTTCAGTGTATAGGGTACAGGAATGGCAATTTTTTTTACCTCAAAATTTAGCTTGCACTTTATTCTTTGAAATCACATTATTCACCTGAGTAAATATCTTTGCCATGAAATGGCACATTGTAAGATTTTATTTGTTACCTTACTGCTCCTAAACTTAAAATAACTTACAAATTTGAAGCATGAATAATACTCTGCAATATATAAATATATTATTGACTTTTAGGAAGTAATACTTTAGTGAAGGTGTAGGAAAAACTCCCAAATACTAATTATAGACTATGAAAGACCTGTGTGACTATATCAGCTACTGTCATGTAGGATTGCTCTAAACCCATAAAACATGAATGACAGGAGAGTCCAAAGAGACACAAAAACATTATTTTATTAAAACATAAAGGAAGTCCAACTGCAAGTTAGTTCTGAATAGATACATCTTTTTCCCCCTTAAAGATATGAGTCTGAAACATCTATTCTCAGATAATTGTAATAGTTTTTTGTGGATATGGGAACCAAACTCTAGGTTTCATACATGGAAGGCAAATACCTTTCTCATATCTGTGTCAAGGTCTATGTTTGTGTCTGTGTCTATGTGTCTGTGAAAGTGTCTATGTGTGTGTGTGTCCATGTCTATATGTGTGTGTCTCTATGTGTATATATGTTTGTGTCTATGTCTCCATATCTATGTGTGTATGTGTCTCTGAGTGTGAATCTAGGAGGGGTCTCATGTGTGCCACAGTATACTTGCAGTGCTAAGACACTGACTGCAATGTCAAGTTTACAATGGTCATGAATGCCATTTATGTATGAAAACTACTAGCTTTCCCAGCACTGCGCTAGTGAAACACAGTCCAACATCTGAGAAACAGTAACATGCAAACATTCCAAAAACATGTAACAGGGTTAAAATTGTGCAATAAAATAACTTGAAATGTGTGAAATAGGTTAAAGGCATATGCAATATGTATAACTTTGAGAAGCCACTCTTCATAGTCACGAAATACATTAAAAATATTTTAAATGGAAAACAGGAAAAAAGAATTTCTTTTTTCTTTGTTTAAAGTAGGGTCTCATTGTGTATCCCTCGCTGTTCTGGAACTCACTAGGTAGACCAGGCTGGCCTTGAACTCAGAGTTTTAGCTGCCTCTGCTTCTGAGTGCTGGTATTAAAGGTGTGCACCACCACACCCAGCAAGAACATAATTTGCATGCAGTTTTCAGGTGAGCCCAGTGGTTCAAGAGCATCTGCCTCAGCATCAGGACACATGACTTAACACTAATAGTACTTCGCTGTCCTGTGAGTCCTGATCATAGTACACATAACAACGCCTAAATGAACTCAGCTGTGGGTGGATGTGGCACTGGAGAGACAGAGGCAGGTGGATCTCTGGGAGTTCAAGGCCAGCCTGGTCTATGTAAAAATTTCTGTCAAGCCAGAGCTACCTCTTGAAACCCCGTCTTAAAAACAAACAAATAAAACCAGCCACAGATAAAGCATAAATTGGCAGCTGGTAAAAGAGAGGAAACAAAAACAAAAACAGAAACCCATCACCTTGAGATGATTTACTAAAACAAACAAAAAACAAAAAAAAAAACCTCTTGTTGCAAATAAAGGAGACAGATCCCACTAACAACCCAATATGCTTAACATAGGTATTCATAAACATAGTATGGTATGTCCATACAGAATAAAATATAGCAGTAATCAAAAGTCACTACCTTAAATATATACAAATATATGTATTCTTACATAGTTAATTAATATAGTATTATGTTTAATAATCATAATACATGTCATTTTTACAAAGTGAACATCAAGGACATTGGTAGGTTATACATACCACTTTAAACTGTTGGAATTTATATAACATATAAGGCTCACTCAAGTTTGTGTGACAAGTGAGTGCTCTTACCCACTGATCCATAACCGCAGCGTCACACTGGGAAAAAAAATTAAAAATCCCACTAAGTTGAAATATTCTGTCATTTGGTTGCAAGCCACTAAAAAAAAAAATCATTGTCAGACTAAACATGGTGGCTTTTAATCCCAGCATTCAAGAGGCAGAGGCAGGAGGATCTCTGTGAGCTTGAGGCAAGCTTGGTCTACAGAGTGAGTTCCAGGACAGCCTATCTTCAAAAAAGAAAAAGAAAAAGAAAAAGAAAAAGAAAAAGAAAAAGAAAAAGAAAAAGAAAAAGAAAAAGCAAGCATCCTCCTGTCTTGCAGGTTTGATCAGAGCCATGGAGACGCCCAATAATGCCACAGCGGTGGACTTCCTCCTTCTTGGGCTCTTCAGCCACACTCAAGCCCACTTGTTCCTGTTTTCCATGGTGTTAGCAATCTTCGCCGCCTCCCTGATGGGCAACACCCTCATGATCCTTCTCATCTGCAGGGACCCCAGGCTCCACACGCCCATGTACTTCCTTCTCAGCCAGCTTTCCCTCATGGACATGATGCTAGTCTCCACCATCATCCCCAAGATGGCAGCCAACTACTTGATGAGCACAAGGTCCATCTCCCCCGTGGGCTGCGGTTCCCAGATCTTCCTGTTCCTCACCTTGGCAGGGGGCGAATGTTTCCTCCTGGCAGCCATGTCCTATGACCGCTACGTGGCCATATGTTATCCCCTGCGCTACCACGTCCTCATGAGCCCGAAGCTGTGTGCGTACCTGACCTTGGGTTCCTGGCTCCTGGGAGCCTCCGACGGGCTGATGCAGGCAGGCACCATCCTCAGTTTCCCCTTCTGCCACTCTCGGACAATCAACCACTTCTTCTGTGAGGCGCCTTCCCTGGTGCGCCTCGCCTGTGCGAACACCAAAGTCTTCGAGTTCTTCATGTACATCTGCTGCGTCCTGATGCTCCTCATCCCGCTGTCCCTCGTCCTGGCTTCCTACTCGCTCATCCTGGCCGCGGTGCTCCGCATGCGGTCCTCGGCAGCCCGGAAGAAGGCCTTTGCCACCTGCTCTTCACACCTGGCTGTGGTGGGGATGTTCTACGGGGCCATCATATTCATCTACATGAGGCCCAAGTCCCACCAGCCGGAGGTGGGGGACAAAGTGGTGTCTGCCTTCTACACCATCTTCACGCCGGTGCTGAACCCCCTCATATACAGTGTGAGAAACAAGGAGGTTAAGGGGGCCTTGAGGAAGTGGCTGCAGAAGGTGGCGTGATAAACACGCAGAGGGAAGTTCGCCAAACCAGCTCCGCTCAAATTAGGCACACCTCACTCGCCAACCCAGCTTATCTGCTCTCTTGAACTCACTCTTTTGTGTTGTATTAACTTATGTGATGCTCCTTTGCCATTTTATACTCTAATTTTTACAAAGCATTTGGAAAAATCTGTTTAAAAATTAACTTGTCCTGGTGGTGTCCCTTATGCTAGATACTGTGCCTTGAAATAGGGTCTCAGAGATGAGAGGCAGAGACACAGGTCTAGTTAGCTAGATTTTAACCATGTAATTAATTCAATGTTTGTTATATTATGTACACTGTCAAGAGAAAGATGAATAAATATATATATATACTATAATAATTTTTATAGTAGTGTCTAATTTATTATTATGAAGTAAATTATTAAATAAAATATATAACCAATAAGAACTGTTAAGCATAAAATTCATAAAGCATATGTCAAAATGTTTCAGGGGCGTTTTCCAAGAATACTAACAATTTAAAAAATTCTTGCTGGGTGTGGTGGCTCATGCCTTTAATCCCAGCGCTCGAGAGGCAAAGGCAGGCAGATTGCTGTGAGTTCGAGGCCAGCCTGGTCTACAAAGTGAGTCTAGGACAGCTAAGGCTACACAGAGAAACCCTGTTTCGAAAAAAAAAATCTTAAAAAGGAGATGAGCAGAAACGACTTACAGCTTAAAAACTGTAGCTTTATTTAACATCTTTAACAACTACAAAAAAAGAGTTACAACTAATCAAAAGAATAACTCAAGCATAATGAAATTTCCAAATTTTCATTTAAGAATGTTTGAAGGTGAGATCATTAAGAAGTGGTTAGGCTTTAAGGGCACCACTCTCATGACAGGAGGACACTCATGTCATTATAAAAGTCTGAACTAGCCCAACATGGTGACAAACACCTGTGATCTCATCACTTGGGAAGCTGATGTAGGAGAATTCTAAATTTGAGGGCAGCCAGGATTACATAAGACCCTGTCTTAAATAATAAAATGAAACAATACTGAGTGTGACCTTTTCCATACCCTCCCAAAAAAAGCTAAAAAAAGAAAACCCACAACTCATCTGAAAAGGAATAAGTGTTAAGTAATTTTTATAAAACTGTGTTTGTTTCTCAGTTTCTCTCTTAACCCAGCTATCACCCTGAAGACTCTATTATACTATTTTAACAAGCTTCACAGCACCATAACTGAGCAGCTATTACGATATTCTTAGCCCTCTAAACTAATCTGGCTTCCTTCCAGAGTAAATCCCCCCAGACACTTGCACCTTGTGGCTTTCCCTGATCCAACACCTCTCCTAATGTCTCCTGGACCTCTGCTTGTGACTGAATCCCCTACTTCCTCCTCTAACTCTTCCCCTGTCTGGCAGGAAGTCCAACCCTATTTTCTCTCTGCTCAGCTATTAGCTGTAAGCTCCTTATTGGCATATCAGGGGACAACTGGGGAGCAGTGTCCACACAACATTGAGACAAGAGATTCTCAGAACAAGGATTGCAACCAGATATTGGGAGTACAGAAATCAGCATTTGAATTATATAATAACCTTATGCCTAGAAACAAGAGATAGTTTATTGCAAATATGAATGCCTATGACTCTTTCAGATTTAGGTTTACCCCAAATCCCATGTTCTAACGTGGTATTAGTTTCATGAGGTTTTTTTTTATAATAACAGAATAAAGAAAATTTAGAGATCAATACACTTTTCAAACACACTTGGGGGAACTGGCAAATAGGCAGGCTACAGTGAGGCAGGGACATGTCAGGTGCGGGCTCATGCACTATCTGATAGTGCTCTTGGCCCTTTGGTTGTGGGAAGCGCTCTGCATGTCCCAACTGATTTGCTTAATATGTTAGGTCATATGTAGATGATGACCAAAGATTGCCAAAGGTAATTTGGTTCTGGATTTGCAACATCCTAATCCCTCCACAACCACTGCATCGTCAAACAGTTCATCAGTCCTGAAAGTTCAGTCTATTCCAAGGTCATTGCCAGCCCTCTCTTGCCTTTTCTTGTCCTTCCGCCTTCTACCATCTGATGATACAGAATGAATTTAGACTTCCCTGCTGTAGAGCACTGAAGAAACAATAGCATTCCATATTTGGTAGCCAGGATGTGGTATTCTGCTTTGGCCTCACAGGATGGAGGGAGACAGCAAGTACAGGTGAATTAATGGACACAAGAGGCAAAAGGATAGGAAGGGGAAAAAAAAACACCCAGGCACTGTGGCAAATGTCACAGTCCATCATCTTGTTGATTGCTTTGAGTCAGCCTCATAGCTTGTCATGTGAAAGACAAGTTTTCATAAAGGGAGGGTCCACAGTTTGCATATATGTTTCCTGTGTAGTGGTTTTTCTATGAAGAGACTTGCAGCACCAACAAAACAAAGGCACACTGGACAAGCCATATTTTTGGATCTCATGAGAAGTGCTAGCAGTAGCATCTGAGCTGACCTGAGCCTTCTCTGTGTAAAGGCAGACCTGGTCCTTTTTACAGCCCTTTCCTGTCCTCCCCCAAAGCAGAAAAATCTTTCCCTCTTATACCATTAACATCTGAATACTGAATTTAGGGCTTACCACACTGTTTCCAACCTTTCTCTGGTGCTGGTGCTGGTGCTATCAGGAACCCCTCTATTTTGGTGGACTATTGGCATTCGTTTTCTGCCTTCTGTGTGCCCTAATACAGCATCCACTCCCATGTCCTGTAGAAGTGGCTTGTTAGCAATGTCTGGGCTTCTCCTGTGCTGCGCATCTTCCCCCTTTAGTACCTAAAGTCCTGCTCCAGAACTGCCCAGGATGTTGAATCTGGCAAGTCTTAGCTGAATCCCTCTCAACCTATTTTTCTTTGTGAGAAAAACTGCTAAGACCAAGGTCATGGTCCATTCCTGGGAGCAAACCACAGCCATTGTCTACACCGTGACCCTAAAGCAGAAGAGTGTAGGCACTGCAAGACTCTCAGAGCCTATTCCGTACCACGTAACTTTCTCAGGAGCTTTGGCCGGGGCCATCACTGTTCATTTTTCACCCTTTGCTCAGTTTTGTTTAGTTCTTCAAGTGTTGCTCCTCAGAGGTCTTCCCATCAACTTCCTGGATGCCCATCCCTGCCTGTGTGTTCTCCAGGAGCCCCAGGGGTGCCCTCTCTGAATGAGGAGCACAACAGCACATTACACAACCCTCTGTTGTTCAAGATGGCTGGCCTGGGCCTCTTGGCTGTGCTTTTGGGGAGATAACAGTCCATCTTCATGATGGGTGATCCTGCTACTCATCCTTAGTCATACGGTCCTCAAAGAACCTCAACCAGATGCCCACGTGGGGTGCACTCTCGGCTCCCCAGAGCTTCTCAGCCCTGTTCTTGCTCTTG
Organism: Acomys russatus; assembly: GCF_903995435.1. Lineage (NCBI taxonomy): Eukaryota > Metazoa > Chordata > Mammalia > Rodentia > Muridae > Acomys > Acomys russatus. Next base: position 39,561,885 of record NC_067161.1, read on the forward strand.
CCGGACTCAATGTCTCTAGTCATTCTTGAACCCAATAGACGCTCTCAGGGCTCGAGTTAGTCATGGCTCAGGGTTGATTCTGTGACAGGGCAGCATCCTTTGAGGGCCCCTAAATGCTCTAGCACAGTGGTGGCCAGAAATGAAAAGGATAGGAAAAACAGGAATGTGGAAAGCTTCTACGCTGAATGTCCATGATGCTCCACTTTACTTAGCTGGAGTCTAGAGAGGTTTGCTGGTTGTTTGTTTGTTTGTTTCAGAAAATATAGTAATGTGGGTTTAAATTTAGAGTGTACACATTTGATAAATCATAAATCCAAGCAGGATTTGCCAGCTTGATAAAGGTCTACATCTGATGAAAGAAATATATGCGAAGAGCTGGGGATGTAGCTCAGTTGGTAGAGTGCCTCCAGCTCCAGCAACATATAAATCTACTGTGGTGTAATATGTGAGTACCTACAATCCCAGCACTTGGGAGGTGGAGGTAGGAGGATCAGGAGTTCAAGGCTAGCCTCTGCTACTAAGCTAATTTAATAGTTTGCTTTTAAGCCACTCTGAGCTACATGACACTCAGTTTCATTAAATAAGTAAATAGTAAATAATGTAAAAATCTGTGCTTTGAATAAAATTAAATGGGAATTTCATTTCACCAAATTATCTTACATTTTTAACTAGGCCCATTTCCCTAACATGTAATTCATGATAAAGAGCTTTTGTTTTGCTTTGTTTCCAATTATCTGTTTCCATATGTAGAATCTGGGGTTTCTATATGGCAGTAGATAATTCAAAAGTTGCAATGTATGGATCCAAACTCCCAGGGTGGACAGCATCTGTAAACATTTAAATCAAATGGCCAAATATCATGAAATACATCTAACCTGCAATGTGTCATTGATGTGAATACAGCCTGGAGATGCTGTTGCTGTTGTTGTTGTTATTATTATTATTATTATTATTATTATTATTATTATCATATTTTACTATGCAGACACAAACATGCACATATAAAACCAAAATATAAATATTTTGTGAATGCATACAAACAGGTGCATATGACCCAACCTTAATTGTCTCAAGTTGAGCCCAAGAACAACAAAATACATGAAACTCCCTCCCTCCTCAGACTTCATTTTATTTCAGTTACTGTTTGACAATCATGCTGTTCTGAATGGCAGACAGTTTAATCTTCCTATCTGCTGAAGTCTTACAGGAAATACCAGAATCACATGACACCAGAATCACATGACTTCGTGGTTCATACACTTGAAATCACAACCCTCTTCCAGAAACATTTATTTACATTTTTTTTCCTCTTGACTCTGTCATCCCCGGGAGTCACAGCTTTATGAGACATGTAGAAATTTCACAATCTCCTGTGGATTTTAAATTTTTCACCACACAGCAAACACGTCTGGCAACTGAACTGCCACCCGGCAGCTCTGGGGTATTGTTAGGCTAGTGCTTGTTGTCAAGCAGCGGGCCCATCCTCATGACATTTCAGCCCAGGCACTGATATAAGGAAGATGAGGGACAGGCTAGAACAGACCTTCCCTCCAGGTGGGGACATCAGATGCAGCATTGAGGGTGCAGACTGCTGGGCATCAGTTTTGGCTCTTGTAAGTAGGTCATGTCAACCTCTGCATATCTGATTATTTGTGAAATTCAACTCTTGAAAATACAGTTCCAAACCACAAAAGTGGAGGTGGAGGAACAAGGAGTCCTACACAGAAAATCTAGTCCCACCACCCCAGAAATTTTACCAAAAAAAGGCTCCCCTGTTGTACATTATGATACCTGATGAATGAAAATGTGGTTAATTCTTTTTAAAAAGAATCCATAATGTCATCAATATAAACAACTTCTCCGTTACTACCTTATTTTTCACATGCAGATTGCTTTTCATTTCAGTATCCTGAAACTTAGACTTGTAAAATTACTGTTAACGATGAATTTGGGGCAGTGTGGGAAGGAAATTATACATTCTGATTTGTCTGTGGTTTCTCAAGAAGCTTTTGTAAGAGGAACGGCTGTGACTGTGATTCCAAGTGCAAAAGATGCAAGTGCACTTTTGAGTAAAGATGTCAGCTTGCTCACGCCATTTAAGAAAGGACTGTGCAAACGTGGCAGAAGATGTCAAGTCAATGGACACAGGCAGAGAGAGTAAGAGGAAGCCTTGGGTTTTGGGGTGCAACACTTCCCCATCCCCTGCATTCCTCAAGCTGGAGGTCTCACTCCCTAGCAGTGCATTTAGCGTGTACCTGAACGAGCTCAGTCTCCAGGGCCAGTTTCAACCACAAATCATTTCCAAGGTCAGACTTATAGGAACTGACTGATCCCAATAGCTACTCTGTGGAGGTTTAGAAACATTTTCCATAGTAGTAACTTGTCTCATTTGTATGTAGAGATATAGGCAGTAATTTTAATAAAAACAAGTTACCACACAGATTCATAATGACTGATCACTTTTAACCATTTATTTCACCTTTAAAATGTGCATGTAACCCTCTATCATCACTAAAAAGCTGAGCAAAACATTTCAAACTTAAAAATTGCTCAAATTTAAGTAGAAATTTCACAATACATCATTTCTAGGACTGGGCATATAAATCCATGGTAGAGAGCTTGCCAAGCCTATGTGAGGCCCTACATCTGCTCCCAGCACTGTATAAATAGAACAAACAGAAAATGTGGTGTGGTTTTATTTTTTAACAGAGAAATGGGGGCAGCTGTTTGAGCTGATTTTCTGGAACATATAAACCTCTTTTGCATTTTTAAACACAAGACTCATCATTGCTGGGTTTGTTGTTTTGGGGTTTTTTTTGTTTTTTTTGTTGTTTGTTTGTTTGTTTGGTTGGTTGGTTGACTTGTTGTTGTTGTTGTTGTTGTTGTTGTTGTTTTCCAGACAGGGTGTGTCTGTATAGCCCTGGCTGTCCTGGACTCACTTTGTAGACCAGGCTGGCCTCGAACTCACAGCCATCTGCCTGCTTCTGCCTCCCCAAGTGCTGGGATTACAGGTGTACGCCACAGTGCATGGCCATCATTGCTGTTTCATGTGTTATCTTAGTTATCAAAATACAAACTCCAACGTTTGTTGTCAAGCATCTCATTAATTTAGTACACATGTGTTCACAAAGGGAGGAAGATGCCTGCTGCACTGGCCACAGACAGATGACATCACAAATGGGGGGGCCCAGTGGTTGCAGGGTCCCACATGACTGAGGGAGAGAGAACAGTGGCTTCCGGCAGCTGAGGGGTGAGAAGAATGGGGGGTTTTGCTCGGTGAGTGCTGAGTCCTCACTTGGAGGCATTAAGAACGTTTAGAAGACGGATTCTAGTGACACCGTAGTGCCTATGTACCTAACATAGTTACTGTGGCTGTAGAACGTAGCTTAAGAAAGTTGCTCCGTGCCCTCCAGGGGCCAAAATGACACAAACTTAAAGTTTCTCCTCTCTTCAATAATGGGATATTGGAACAGTGGAGGGGGAAAAATGAGTCATGGGGGTTCTAAGTCTTCAGTAATGTGATGTACTGAGTGCCATGGCCATGGTTCCATAGTGTTTCTGGAGGGAGAAATAATATAGAGCCTAGAATGTGGGCAAACCATGAGCTGAGCAGAGAGAACATACTTTCAATGTAACTTTCAAATAATAAACTAGTTTTCAAAATAGTTAACTAACAAACAACCAACTAAAATGCTCCAGGACTTGGCCAGGGGCTGAGTGAGCCCTGATGACATTGTTCCAGGCATAGCTATGATTTTACCTGAGGAGAGACATGTCGAGGGGCAAGGGGTACCCCAGAAAACACAGGCTGCCTCTAGACTCTGGAACTAGACAGTGCCCTTGAGAATGAATCAGTATCCACATCTTTGTAGCTGTGAGCATTTTGATTCAATAAAGCTCAAACAGTCATGGCACCGTCAAGTCAGAGATTAAAATGAAAGTAAAGATTTAAAGTCTTGGTAGCAGGAATCATTTTTTCCCCCTGCAGTTAGGCAGACACTAGGGTCCCTGGATTATCCACTGAATGGTGAAGTTATATGATTGTGAAGAGGGAGGGGTTGTCTGATATGGAAAAGTACTTTGGAACGGTCCATTAGAAGGTGCATTTAGTGTAACAGTTCCACACTGTAGAAACGCCCCAGAAGGCCATGTTATTTGAAGCGTCAGCTTCTGTAAGCAGAACGTAGTGAACTCCCACCCCAGGGTGAGTCTAGCCTCTGTCCACAGAGTCTGCCTTTTCTGTTTCTGGATCTGAGAGCAAACACCCTTTTGTTTGACATGATCTTTATTATTCAGTGTTAGAGGGAGTCTTGTGAACTTGGTGTTTTCAATAAACTTTGATGGGGCCAGGGCTGTGGTTTAATAGGTAGAATTTTTACCTGCCATGCACAAAGCCCTGTGTACAATCCCCAGCCATTACATAAACCAGACATGATAGTACATGTCCGTAATCTCAGTACTCGGGAGGAGGAGCCAGTAGGATCAGAAGTTCCTAGGCCATTTCTAGCAAATTCAAGGCCAGCCCAGGGTTACATGAGACCTTGTCTCAATAAATAAACAAACATATTGCACTATGATAAATGTGTCACCTACATTAACAAGTTCCCTAAGTTGTATTCACAAATATATCTTAATTTGGTTAAGTGCCTAAGACTTACTTGTGCAAAATATAGTGTGCATGAAGATATACGTGACAAATACACAAACTGTTCTCAATGATTTATATGGATCTCAGGTGATGGAAAGTCAGGAATCACTTGCCACTTAGAGAATTTTGCTCCATTATACCAATTAACTCACTGTTGATGATGAGACGTTTGTCAGGTAAACCTTGGAAATGAGAAAAGGTTGATGCCAATTTTGTGACCAGGAACCATTTTGCAAACATGGATGAAGGATTTGCAATGGGTTTCACCACTTCTCCTAGGCCTGTGTTAGTTCACACAGCATAACAGATGACGAAGCTCTCTTCTGTCCCTCCATTTGCAGTGTCGCTCCTGCTGTTAAGTCATGGACGAGGGGAATGCCACGGCAGGCTTCATTCTCCTAGGACTGTTCAACCACACCAGAGCCCACCTGGTCTTCTTTGTGCTGGTTCTCACTGTGGCCCTCAACTCCATGTTGGGCAATACCCTCCTGCTTCTCCTGATTCACCAGGACTGCCGGCTCCACACACCCATGTACTTTCTCCTGAGCCAACTCTCCCTCATGGACATGATGCTGATCTTCACCATAGTGCCCCAAATGGCAGCTGGTTACTTAATGGACAAGAAGTCCATCTCCACTGCTGGCTGTGGCTTCCAGATCTTTTTCTTCCTTACACTGGATGGTGGGGAGTGCTTCCTCTTAGCAGCCATGTCCTATGACCCCTATGTGGCCATCTGCCACCAGCTGCGCTATCCAGTTCTCATGAGTGGGCGGTTGTGTCTAAGACTGATCTTGGGGTCCTGGCTCCTGGGAGCAGCTGATGGAGCCATGCAGGCCGCTGCCACCCTGAGCTTCTCGTTTTGTAACCGGGATGAAATCGATCATTTCTTTTGTGAGGCCCCCGTGTTGCTGCGCTTGGCTTGTGGTGACACATCTATCTTTGAGTTTGTCATGCACATCTGCTGTGTATTGATGCTTCTGGTCCCCTTCTCCCTCATCCTGATGTCGTATGGCCTCATCTTGACTGCCGTCCTCCGAATGCGGTCCACAGAAGGCCGCAGGAAGGCCTTTGCCTCCTGCTCCTCGCACTTGGCGGTAGAGGGCCTCTTTTATGGAGCAGCCATCTTCGTTTACATGAGGCCCACATCCTCCACGTCAGCTAACCATGACAAGGTAGTATCGGCATTCTACACTCTTGTCACCCCCATGCTGAACCCCCTCATCTACAGTCTTCGGAACAACGAGGTCAATGACAGCCTGCGGAAGTATGTGGCTTGTTGTATTACCCTAACTAGGAAGGATGCTTTGGTTTGCTTGGACCTTTTGGTTGTGCGAAGAGGAAAGGTATGCAGTAGCCCCTTCGTCACAGGAGTTACGTTTCAGGATGCCCAGTGGATACTTGAAGCCACTGAGAATCCCAAACTCTGCTGTTTACATTTTTCCCACTGTAACTCAACACTTCCATCCTCCAGCCAGAACTGGGGAGCCTGAGGAGCCTCAGCAAAACAATCGCTAAGTTGCTTTGTCCTTCCGCTCAATTTCGTGGCTGCGTTTGTTCTTGCTGTGGGCATTGGCAAACTAATGCCCGCTTAGTAAGCGGAGAGCTTCCATAGTTTAGCTTAGTAAGTCCTCTTCAGCTTGTCCTTAACATATCTGAACCTCAGCATCATGATGTGAGCCCTTTGGGGCATTATTGAATGAACTACAGGCCACAGAACTGAGGCGGCTCCTGTGTGACGTGGATGGGTAGCACACACAGAGGATTCACTGGCCAGAAGTGGGCATCAGGACCGTGGGTCGTCTCAACATGCCACTCAGGAGGCAGCACTGTAAGAGGGTGAGATGAACGCTTCTGGTATGCTTCATGTTTTATTCTTTTCAGTTGGCAGTTGTTGGAAGGTAGCTATGAGTACAGAAGGCAAAGCCACAAGTAAGGGGGGCAGGGCGTGTGCACCTATACTCGTGTCTTGGGTTATTTTCTGCCTTACGAGGTTTGGTAAAATGGCACGCCGGCAGCTGACTGTGGAGCTGCCTTCTCATTTCAAACTGAATTCTTTAAAAAAAAAAAAAAAAAACAAAACAAAAAAACCAGAAAACTCAAATTCTCAGTGAAAAATTCTCACGCCTCACCGCACAAGAATTTTTCTACCCATGCGGGATGAAGCAACCTTGACAGCCAGTTTGTTTCAAGATAGGGTGACCAAAACACAGTGTTCAGGCCAGAGGGTGCTCAGCAGTAAGACTTAGCTTCCAGCCAATTCTACAGACCTCTCCCCTTGCATCTGTATGAAGAGATGCAAAACTCAAAACTGCACAGAGGTCCGCTGAGCCCTTTCCTCATGGAACATCTGCCCGTGGACCTAAGCAGCAGTCTGAATTCCGTTTCTGTCCTATACTGTCAGATCGCTGGAAACCAATGGCACTCACTTCTTATGTCTTGATTTCTGTGTGTTCGATGGTTGTGAAGATTCTCTGCATTTTGCATGCTCCAGTGTCTATTTTTTTAAACTGCTAATAGTACACTAGTGTTTCTACAAGGCTTCATCAACACTTTCTGCTCCGGAAGTCTCCTGAGTGTGGCTGTAACTCACTCTGCTTCCTGTGTGTGGTTTGCAGGTGGTTGCTGATGCTCAGTGTTTTTATATTGACTTACTGCTAGGTGGGGCATCGTCTGTGGTTAACTTTGTATTCAGTCTTGGAAAAATGAGAAATAAGAATGTTGCTGTTTCTGCAGCAAACAATTTGGGATTCACTCAGGTATCAAAGGAGTGTTTGGAATTTTAAAATAAAACTGTATGTTAGAATGTTCTCATTCAATGTCTGGAGTTGTTTGTTTGTTTGTTTTGTTTTGTTTTGTTTTTGTTTTGTTTTGTTTTTTTACTTAGCATGTACTTGGGAGCTCCTTTTTATTTTTATTATGTTTCTTTTTTAACATATACATTTATATTATTACACATAAATAAAATAAACTACACACAGCAGGAAGAACCACAAAACAATAAGGAATTATATAAATGTTATATTCATAGTGATTTGGCTATTTGTATTTGGCAAACTTGAAGTAAACATCTTTCCTATCTGTTGAGTCTAAAATTCTGAATTAAAATCAATATATATCATATCTCATCTCTATTAACTTAAAACATCTACCTAGATCTAAAAAACATCTTAATCC